>NC_041403.2:122566796-122591796 GCF_900747795.2 Erpetoichthys calabaricus
ATGCTTGAAATAAAACGATTTACCCACAATTTTGAAAGGGTGCCAATAATTTTGTCCGGCCCATTTTTGGAGTTCTGTGTGACATGAAATCAGATTTGGCTTTTTTCCTCTGTTTTTTTGTGTTGTTCTAATGCACATAAAGGAAATAAACATGTATATACAAAAACATTTGTAATTGCAATAATTTTCTGGGAAAATTCCAGGGGTGCCGATAATTTCGGCCATAACTGTATATACCTATATATCTATATCTAATATTATATATATATATATATATATATATACATACACATATATATATATATATATATATATATATATATATATATATATATATATATATATATACACAGTATTATTAAAAACCTTTATTTTTTTACCTTAAATTTCAATCAAATGAATACTTAAGTCACAATACTTAAACACATAAATAATGTACACTTAAAGACTTTTGGTTTCTAACTAAATAATCTTTATGGTTCTCACCTTGTTCATAAATAATAGTTGCATTGCTCAAAGAATCTTCAGTTACAGTCAGATTGTCCACTGCCTGCATTGCTTGAAATGTCATCTGATCCATGGAAACCTGGGAAGTAAGTTAAGATAAGGCAGAATAAATGTCTATGGAATACATCTATATTAGAATACATTTCATTCTATGTGAGTGTTTCTAGGATGAAAGGACATATCTCAGCAACTCGGTCATCATTATACACTACTGTTATTTCTTGGAAACACTGAGTCATACTGCTGGTGCTTTGACACTGACAGTGTGTTTGTGTTTTTTCAGTTATTGATTACATAGAAAAGATTCTTTCGGCTTTCAGTTCTTATCAATTGAAAAAACAGAGCACTTGAAGACAGCACTCTAGGAATGAAATAAAAAATTTGTGATAACAAGAACCATGAGGTAATTTTACATATGAAAAGGTTTTAACATATTTCATAATTTAATGTAAAAGAAACCATTTTCCCTTCTTCCACAAACTTTGCATTTAAAATAATACAAAAAGAACTAAAACCACTTTTCCATTTAGGCCAATGCAATTAATGACTAGTAAAATATTCCTAGATTACTGAGTTTCTGGGTCGTTAGACCTACTGCAGTGAGGAAGATCTTATTTGTCCCTTAATCCTAACCACTTTGACTCTATTGTGATACATTACTTCTCATGCAAAAATATATTTATTCCTACAATTGGCCCGCGGATGTTCTCCTGCATGGCTTGGTTGTTTTCACGTTGCTGCTTCAACTCTTCAATTTGCTGCAATGTAAACAAAGGTCTCCTGCGCCGTGGAGGTTCCTCTGGATGTGTTCTTGCCCACTCCTCAAAGTTTTCTGTGTGACGACACTGCACATGAAGCCGCAGGTTCTTCTTGTGCTTTGTCATGAAATGGCAAAAATCACAGGAGAATGGCTTCTCACCTGACAAAGATTAAAGTTTTAAAACAATGTTTTAATTTTTGTTTTATGAAGCAAAAAGGTGGGTAGTAGCGTACTATCAAATGTTTGTATAAAAGATGTTAACATGTATCAAACACTGCAGCTTATCTGAAGACAATAAGAATGACTTATGCACTATAATTTACTGTAGAATGGACATTTCTATTTTCATATTATGTCATTAATTCTGTTTTTGATTTTTGTAAAGAGAGGTCCACAGTGCAGTACAGTTTTTAAATAAATAAATTGTGCCCCATGAAGTGCAGCCTTCAATCGAGTGCGGGTGTGTGCAAGTTCGCTTCACTCCGGGGTCGATTGGGTTGCTTGGCTGATCGTTTATACACATGCAAATGCGAGTGGATCAGTTATGTGACTCTTTCACACTTCTGAGTGGGCAAAGCATTATACCTGCACCCAACCAGGCAGGAGAAAAAGGAGCCTGCATTGCAGGGAGAGGAGAGACAGATAGAATGATCCATATTACTAACCGAGAATGCTAAACCGGATGATGGACGCAGGCACATCCGGCAATGGGCCGTAGCTGCAAAAAGACGTACTGCGCAGGCGCAAAAAGAGTCCGCGAGAGTCGGCTGAGGAGCCGAGAAAGGCGGACAAAAGACGGCGAGAGAGGCGGATGAGGGGCCGCGAGAGGCGGACAAGACCACAGAAAAAAGGAGTGAGCACAGGAAAAATGGAGAAATGAGGAAACGCAGGCAAAGCACGAAACACATTGCACACGAGACTAGACCCAAAAAAAAAAAAAAAAAAAAAAAAAAAAAAAAAGAGGCTCGCGCACAACAGCAAGGCACCCCCCCCCCCCCCCTACAGGCACCGGACGGGACACACACCAAGAGGGGGATTCAACAAGCCCATGGAACACAAAAAAAAGAACACAAAACCACCCCACAGACCCTACAAGCAAGGGACGGGACACACACAAACAGGGGGATTCAACAAGACACAGGAACACAAAAAGAAAGAAGACGCTCGCGCGACAACAATCCTCAACCCCCCCCCCACACATCCATAAGAAGTGACACCCAAAGCCACATATTCTAAAGTGAACATCAACACCTTCACACTAGACGACATAGGTGTCAGCATTGGTGGATCTCCTTACAATAAAGCACTATTAACCGTTCAACTGCAGAAAAGGAAACATATTAACAGTGACTGCGATCCTCCTTATTACTTATCCATATTTCACATGCTGAGAAAGAAACAAGTCATGAGTACACGGTCACGGGTACAAAACGAAAAGGAAAGGATAACAGGAACAAACACACGAACACGAAAGAAACAACAAAATAGACGGCTATGCAGCATAGGTGGATCTCATTACAATAAGGCACTATTAACCGTTCAACCGCAGAAAAGGCTCCATATTAACAGTGAGTGCAATACTCCTTATTACTTATCCATATTTCTAAAAGAAAAAATGACTCGACTCCAAAAACGCAAAGCTCAACTAAAGCTTCTAACTAACGATGTACCTAAAAGTAAAAACTTTATGAACTGCATTACATCCTACAATAGTTCATTTAATATGCACAAATCTACATCCTAGATCCACATGACGCAAACTATCAATCAAAGTGCTGCATCGCAACAGGCACGGATTCAAAACGAAACACCTCCCGTCTCAGACATACGTTAATGGCAGCGAAGGCTACAACGGGCTTCTCACCCAGCACAGGCAAATCGATTACAGCTCCAAAACAACACGTCCCAAATACTACACATGCAGAAACGCGCCTCTCAAACGGCACAAGCAAAACATACACCAGGAAAATTCATTCGGATTAATGAATGTCATTTGCAATCATTGTCATTCAGTTCACTTCCCTGAAGAAACAACTGGCAATACAAGTTATACATTTACACGTTGTTGTCAAAAGGGTCAAATTAGACTGCCTTCTTTACATTCATATACTGAATATCTACAGAAGCTTATAACTGACGATGTACCAGAAAGTGAAATCTTTATCAACTACATTAGATCCTACAAATCGGAATCCACTATGAACATTAACGGTGGCACTGCACGTGACATCCGTCTTGAAAAAATGTTGTTTATTGATGAATGTTCAATGGCATGAACAAACGTTTATGAATAATAATATTCGATTTGGAGGAAAGGTACTTTTATGAGGAGGAGATTTTAGACAGTGATTAGCTATTCTTCCAGATGCCATGCACTCAGCTATTGTTCAGTGCACCTTAAAATACGCAGACAATTGGCATTGCTTTCAAAAGATACAGTTAGTAAAAAAGATACGATGTCCAAAACCAGATCATAACAATTGCTTATTACAACTGAGAGATGGTACACTCACTAATACAGATGGACTTCAGGCACATATTATTACAATTCCTCAAGCCTTTATCTGCGACGACTTAGTTACAGAGACATTTGGAACAGCAATCTCATTAGACCAAATGCCCCTTTTAACACAACGCACTATATTATGTCCAAAAAATATTAATGTGGAAAACATAAATACCCAAGTCATTCCATTACTTCCTGGAAAGACACAACTCTTTCTAAGCTCTGACAAACTTGACTCTGATCACAACAATAACCATCTTAAATGACCTTACAAGTTCTGAGCTGGAATTACCTTTTACACTTAAACGGCGTGTACAAAGAAATTTTCAAATAAACCTTTACACTGTGCCACACACTTTATTGTTTGCTTTCTATTTGCATCATCTACACCGTCACACTATTCTATATCTCATTCATACATCACGCTCTTTGTCATTCCCAACGCCAGGGGTTGGCGAGCGAAGCGAGCAGGGGGCGGAGCCCCCTAGTAAGAAACAGAATCAGAAAAGGGCAGGAATGGGATAGAACAGATGTAAAACAGAGAGGAAATCCTGTTTATTTTTTGTAATCTCGTTTTGAATTCTTTTTTTGAATAAATATATTATTATAAAGGAACTTTGTTTGGTTTGACACGGGTCAGAGGTTTATAGTTTCACTCTTCTCCAGGTCCGGACATCTTTTTCTGTTTAAAAGTCTTAGCCACATATTTGGGCCTGTGCAAGAGGGAAGCCTGCCATTTGAGTAAGGAACAAGGCTGCTTAGGATAAGGCTTACTTAGTAGATGCCATACAGAAAAACAGAGTGGAAGAAGGCATAATACAGATAATGCACTAGTAGCCTGAAAACAGTCAATATCCTCATAACCTTGCCACAGTTCTTAAAAAAAACTGAATTAGCTTGAGATGTGTTAGATAAAAAGAAACAGCTGCAACACAATTTCACAAGCTCCTTTTACTACAGCCATTATTGCCTCGCTGGCTTGAGCTGTTGTTGAGATAAAATCAGCAGAAAATATATTTAAGAGACCTGAAGAAATACATTAGGCATTTTGTGAGTCGAGTGGAGGCTATTTGGCAGTCAGTATAGTCAAAAAATGTAATTATCTAAGGCCTTGTACTCAATTCATTTCATTTTTCAGTTTTATATGTTGTGAGACACACTCAAAGCTGCTATGAAATTGTGGAGTCCCTTTGAATATCATAATTGAAGGAAACACATAGCGGACCAAAAATAAACCTAGAAAGAGCACAATTTTGTTTTGGATAAAAATAAAACCGTTTTGTTGCTATTTATATTAAATTCATGTTGAATTCAAAACACTGAAAAGTACATACAGAAATTAATGCATATTTAAACCCATTTTATACAATTTAGGGTCAAACGAGGGATCACACCATATTTCAGCATCACTGAACACAGTAATAACTAAGTGATAATTAACTCATATGAAGTTTTATGTTAAATAGTAATGCTTTGAAAACAATACAGTTTTCAAAGTTAATACTGTACATATAATATATTTCTATATTGTAAACAATTATCAGTTCACAGTCAAGTTCATCTTACTCAGACAACAAGTATGCCTTGCCTTACCTGTGTGCTTGATAGCCATGTGAGAAACCAAAAAATCCTCTTTGGTGGTTGAATATTTGCAATATTCGCAGCGAAAGGGTTTATCAGTAGTATGTGATAACTGGTGGTTAAGCAGTAGCTTTTTATTGTCGCACATATAGTCACAGAATTCACATTTGTACCTATATTAAGAGAAATGGATATAATATAATAAAAGGGAATGAAAAAGTGTAAAGATGACAGAAACAACCAGAAAAATCAACATGGAATGGTCCATGCAGCACTTCCATATAAATTAAACTTTAGTGATACCACAGAAAATCACTCAAAGGGAGAGTTTACATTATAATACAACTGTACTCTACAATAATAAACAATGAATTATATTAGGTTGTATGTGCAAAAATACATGCAGAGTAAAATGAACAGGAAATTGAATTAGTTAAATAACTTAAACTTAAAATGAAGCACATTGGGACAAATGAAGTAAACAAGCTGCAGAGATAGATTGGTACAGGCTTAAATCTTCTGTGCATGTTGACCTTTACAGATTTAGGAGTGTGTAAATGTGTTTGCATGTTAATTTCTTTCTCTTTATTAATACATCTCCCAACCTCCTCCTTCTATCATACATCATATGGTGTAGTAGGGTAATCTGCAAAACCAGACCAGTCAAGTAAAGGGCCTCCCAGACTCAAACTTCAAAAATTCCCTTTATTTTACAAATTGTGCTTGTGATCAATGTATTGCTGAAGACTCAATCTTCATTTTTTTCTACAGGTGTAGCAAGTTGCTCAGTTCTCACTAAGGCACCTTCACAATATGATGCCCTCACCAACATCCCACACATGTACAGTTAGTCTTCATCTTTTATGAAAATAAGATTTTTTCCTCAAACCTTGGTTCCCTCTTTTGCTTTCTGATAAGCCCAAAATAAGCCTTAAAACATTTTTTCTAAGTAATTGTTTTCTTTTTGTCACCCCACTTTCAGAAAAGACTGATGAACCATTACTCCACTCTTTGCCACTGAGCTCCATAAATCTTGCAGGGTAATTTCTGGTCTCTCAGTGGCTTCTCACAAAAGTCTTAATTTTGTTTAAATGCAGAGTTTTGATAGATACATTTTATAGACAGTGTATGGGTGCTTTAAACTAGCTTTCATTATTCTTTATTATGAGACAACATTGATCAGAGGGAAAGTGAACATTTTGATATAGTTTTGGATCCTTTTTCTAATCTAAGCATTTTAACATATTTTCACTAATTTCTCTATAAAGTTTAGTCTTCATTTTCAAACATTTCCATCAGATTTACTGTGTGAAAAATAATCTGTAAACAAACTGGAATTTATAAACAAACAAAAGGGGACAGTGACTTCAATGGTACACAGGTAGTCAAATGCAAAGGCAACAATAGGTCCAATTTAATTTATTTCTCAAAACTTAGATTTACTAGATTACATAGTACTGAAACTTGTATGAGCAGCTTATTCAACTTTTTAAGATACAAGTTGATGACTTATCTTTAAAGGGTTTCTTCTTTGCAACACATATATTACATATTTAAACAAGATCGGTAAATATTTGTACTCCAGCAACATTTGCAAAATTTGAACAAATTTACAAAGCAATAAAATTAACAACAGTTTCATTTATTTTGTTTATTTGCTGTTTTAATAAACCAAAAATGTTAAAATATTGCTTTTCTCACCTGCTGTTTCCAAAGCTCTGAATGTGAGTAAGAAGGTGCATTTTAAAGGTGTACCGTTTTTTGAAAGACTTCCCACACTACACAAAAAAAGGAGTTAGAAATACAACTTAAATTACTACAGCAACAATAACTTTGGGACATAAGATTAATTTGTTTTTCAGCAATGTATGCAAATGACCTCCTGACCTAAAACCCTTAGTATTAAAATTACTTCCAATGTTGTAGGTTAATGGACTGTTCACTTTTAAAAAGAGTTCAAATGCAACTTTATAACAGGAAGCAATACAACTAAATACTTGAATAAAATTTGAAAGTGTTATTAAGTTTAAAACATAATGTATAAATGCCTTTAATCATGCTATATGTTGTTATATTCAGAGCATACTTAAAATTTCATATTTTTTTCTCCTACTATATATTTACATTTCTATATTTAATTTTCTAACATATGTACTAACTTTACTCATCCTAAATCATCCTAAATCTGCCATACTGTCAGCTTGTACTGTCTAACTACTCTTTGTTCAGATTCCTCAAATATTTTTTTATTTTATAACTACTTTGAATGGTACGTGTTTGACTTTAAAATGCACTGTGATAGTGTACACAATAAAGAGTGTTACATAAACTATACACATATTTGAGTGGTTAATTGACCTTAAATTCATGCCATGGCACTATATAAAAGCTATTATATAAAAAAAAAATCAAAAATTGTTCGCAATGCAATATCACTAATCACTAACACAGACGGAGATAGAATCATTGGCCATAAAAATATAATGCACACATGTAGAGACTACTATAAGTCCTTATATTCTACTTAGTTTAAAGAACACAAGACACAGTTTAATGGGTTTTTTGATACATTACTGATACTACAGCTAGATACTCTAAGTGCAGAGGAATTGGATAAACCTCTGACACTATCAGAATTGCTAGATGCTATAAACTCACTTCAAAGTGGGAAAGCACCAGGTCCTGATGGCTAACCCTGCTGAATTTTATAAAAAATAAATTCAGTTAAGCTCCCCTCTTATTAGCAACATGTATAAAAGCCAGAGACAAAAATATCTACCTCAAACTTTTTGCCAAGCATTAATTACTGTATTTCCTAAGAAAAATAAAGACTTATTACAATGTGCATCATACAGGCCAATCTCACTTCTGAATAAAACCCTAGTTAGAAGAACTGAGAAAGTGCTCCCTTCAGTAATATCACAAGACCAAGCCAGATTTACTAAAGGTAGACATTTGCGCTCAGTCTTCTATGACTGTAATATATTCACCCATAAAGTCTAACACTCCAGAGATTATATTATCTTTGGATGCAGAAAAAGCATTTGATATGGTTGAATGGGATTACCTGTTCACCACTTTGCATAAATTTGGGTTTGGCAAGAACATATGTGCATGGATAAAGCTACTGTATACCAGTCCAGAAGCTTCAGTTTGTATTAACATTATTTCAGATTACTTCAAACTAGAACATGGTACTAGACAAGGATGTCCCTTGTCACCACTGCTATTTGCAATCACCATTAAGCCATAGGCTGTTCACTTTCGAAATGTCTCAGAGATAAAGGAGATTTTCAGAGAAGGACTTGAACAGAAAATATCATTATATGCTGATGATATGGTACTGCATATATCAGACCCACAAAATTCTGTGCCTGCAGTCCTAAATGCATTAGCAGAATTTCAAAAGATAATCTGGATTTAAAATTAATTTAAACAAAAGTGTGCCTTTTCTAGTGAATTTTCTAACAAACAACACTAGATTGGAACCTTCCCTATAATCATTGAAGATCAGTTTAAATACCTAGGGGTCAACATCAAAAGTAAATATAAAGCTTTTCTTCAACAAAATGTTGCTGTTTGCATGGACAAATTTAAACAAGACATGCACAGATGGTCTACCCTCCATCATTACTTTAGCAGGGAGAATTAACCTTGTCAAGATGGATATCCTCCCTAAGCTTCTATTCCTATTTCAAAACATCCCCATATACATTAACAAATCTTTTTTAAGAAATTCAATCATAACCTCATTTACTTAGAATTCGAAAATCCCATGCATTCAAAAGCAACCCTACAAAGACCTAAATCACAAGGCGGCATGACTCTACCTAATTTTCAATTATATTACTGGGCGGAAAACATACAAGCTATATAAACCTGGACATTGACACAAATAGATGAACACAAACTAGCTTGGTCTGCAATAGAAATGAAATCATGCAGTACTTCTTGATATTCCTTGCTTTGTACACTAGCACATACAATGTATCGTCAATATACTAACAACTCAATTGTCCTTCATTCACTCAGAATATTGAATCAATGTAGGAAGCACTTTAAATCAGAGAATAATTTATCTGTGGCACCTCCATATGATAACCACCTTTTTCAACCCTCTCAAACTCACACAGTTTTTAATGTCTGGAAAACGAATGGGATTAAATCATTTAGAGATTTGTATATAAATAATGCCTTCACTACCTATGAATAATTACACTTTAAATTTAGTCTCCCATCAACGCCATATTTCCACTATCTCAAAATTAGAAACTTTGCTAAACAAAACCTGCCCAATTTTCCTCACCTCCCACCTATTTCTATTCCAGAAGAGATATTGATCAGTCTTGGGGACTCAGGCAGCATTTCTATAACATAAAACATTTTAAAGTCCCTTCCTTTTAAAGATCTCAGAGTAGAGAGGGAAAAGGATCTCTTACTCAACATTTCAGAAATGGAGTGGAAGGCAGCCACGCACAGAATTCACTCTAGCTCCATATGTGCAAACCATTCAATTATTCAACTCAAAATCTTTTATCGAGCACATTTATTTCACTTAAAATTGTTCAAAATGTTTCCAGGGCAAGATCCAAACTGCAAATGTTGCAGTTGAGCTCCAACTTCACTGGGCTACATGTTTTGCGTGTGTACCAAATCAACATCTTACTGGACAAAAAAATTTAAATGCCTATCAGAGAGCCTAGGTGTCACAATCACTCCTAACCCATTAACAGCTGTGTTTGGTGGAATCCCAGAAGGGCTTAAAGTGGAGAAGGAGAAACAACCTGTGAAGTACGACCTTTACTTCACTATTAGCACGTAGACTTATCTTGCTCAACTAGAAGAATCAAATTCTCACTTACAGGATCTGTCCAAAAGTTTTTTAAAATCTGGCAGGACCTAATCAATAATATTTTAGAATAAACATTTATAGTGGGGAAAAATACTTTTTTCTCTCTTCCCTCTCTTGCTCTCAATAGTTTCACTCTGGCTGTTGGCCTTCCTCTCTTTCTTATGGGTAGGGGTTGATTTGAATTTAGTTTTGTTAAGTTTTGACTTGATTGTATGGAATGTTATATGTTTTTAAAAAAATGCAATAAAAGATAAAAAAAATTCACAAATCTACAAAAACAATGTTAGCTAAAGGCATTGATCATTAATCTTAATCATTATAGCTCCAATGTGTTAAAGCATTTTCTATTAACAATGTCAAATAGCATATGCAGACACACCTTATCACACATATGGGGTTTTTCTGTACTATGAGTCTTCATGTGCTGAGTAAGCCTTTTCTGCATGGGGTATACACGATCACATACTGGGCATGGGTACTGAGTAAGCTTGGGAAGCTGTCAAGAGACAAAACAAAATTAGTTAGAATGCTGGACTTTCCCATCATGTGAGCCAACAGAACACATGTCAGCCTAAAAAGAAACGTGAACACAAATATTCATTATAATATTCCAATCCATTTTATTTGTAGCTGGATTACTTAGAAATTCTCTCTAAAATAATTAATCCACTGCGGTGGGTTGGCACCCTGCCCAGGATTGTTTCCTGCCTTGTGCCCTGTGTTGGCTGGGATTGGCTCCAGCAGACCCCCGTGACCCTGTGTTCGGATTCAGCGGGTTGGAAACTGGATGGATGGATGGATAATTAATCCATACATCACCTTGTTTAGATTAGAACACATACTATATTCCAATACTTTCTAATAAGAGTTATCTTTAATGACCAGTAATAAACATAATCCAGCATGTTAAGTGTTAATGTTAATGTACAGCCCTGTCCATACTACAATGTTTTATTAAAAAAATGCAGACATTAGTCTCTGTTTTTGCCTTTTGTCCACAAAACCCCATCGCCTATAAGACTTTTGTAAATGCAGCCTCAATGTTGTGGTGTGGACAGGTGGAAACACAGCTTTTCTAAAAGGCAGACTCTAATTGTGCTTTGATTTGTTCATGCTCTTTATGTTCCCCTTTTCTAATTGGATCCTGCCCATTACAATGTCCACTTCAATGATGCTCTACTCAGAAGGAAAACATTCAAACAGCAGGCATAGAAGAAATGCTTTCCATGGTGCTTCTTTATTGCTTATCTGTATGCATCAAAATTATGTTTTGTGCAGTTTGAATACTGCACACAATAAGGAAATAATTTAATGGATGCCACAGTTAAATGATAAATCCCATGGTGGGTGGTGTTACCATCCTTTCAAGAATTTTTCTGCCGATGCATGCATGTTTAGTGTAGGTGAATGTCTATATGCCTTTAAGTAAAATTCCAGAGAAGGCAGTCATTATGCAGTTAAATGAGCACCTTAATAAATATGCTATTCTTGATAAATTTCAGTCAGGTTTTAGAACAAATCACAGCACAGAAACTGCACTTGTTAAAGTAGTAAATGATTTGCAGGTAAATGCAGACAGAGGTCATTTATCTGTTCTCATCCTCTTAGATCTGAGTGCCGCATTTGACACCATTGATCATAATATTCTTAAGAATCGCCTTAGTCAGTGGGTGGGCCTCTCTGGCAGTGTCTTAAATTGGTTTGAGTCCTACCTGGCAGGGAGAAAATTCTTTGTTAGTTGTGGTAATTACAACTCAAAGACACATGATATCCTATATGGTGTTCCACAAGGCTCTATCCTGGGTCTGCTGCTCTTCTCAATCTACATGCTTCCGTTAGGTCAGATTATCTCAGGGCACAACGTGAGCTACCACAGCTATGCTGATGACACACAGCTGTATTTATCAACAGCACCTGATGACCCTGAATCTCTTGATTTACTAACACAATGTCTGACTTGTATTTCAGAATGGATGAATAGTAACTTTCTCAAGTGAAATAAAGAGAAAACTGAAATTTTGGTAATTGGCAATAATGGATACAATGAGGCTATTAGAAATAAACTGGAAGCATTAGGATTAAAAGTCAAAACGGAGGTAAAAAACTTAGGGGTAACTGTTGACTGTAATCTAAATTTTAAATCGCATATTAATCAGATCACTAGGACAGCATTTTTTCACTTAAGAAACATAGCAAAAGTTAGACCTCTTATATCATTGAAAGATGCTGAGAAATTAGTTCATGCGTTTGTTTTCAGTCGACTAGATTACTGTAACGCACTCCTCTCAGGACTACCCAAAAAAGACATAAATCGTTTGCAACTAGTGCAGAATGCAGTTGCTAGAATCCTTACCAGGAAAAGAAAATCCGAGCACATCTCTCCAGTTTTGATGTCACTACACTGGTTACCTGTGTCATTCAGGATTAACTTTAAAATTTTGCTTATGGTTTATAAAGCCTTAAATAGATAGATAGATAGATAAATAATCTTGCCCCATCCTATATATCAGAATGTCTGACGTCTTATATTCCAAATCGCAACCTCAGATCCTCAACTGAGTGTCTCCTTAGAATTCCAAGAGCAAAACTTAAAAGAAGTGGTGAGGCGGCCTTCTGCTGTTATGCACCTAAAATCTGGAATAGCCTGCCAGTAGGAATTCGCCAGGCTAATACAGTGGAGCACTTTAAAAAACTGCTGAAAACACATTACTTTAACATGGCCTTCTCATAACTTCACTGTAATTTAATCCTGATACTCGGTATATCCAATTCATTATAATAACCATTCATGGTGGCTCTAAAATCTGAACTAACCCCTACTCTCTCTTCTGTTTCCTTTTCCGGTGTCCTTTTGGTGGTGGCTTGCGCCACCACCATCTACTCTAAGCACTATTATGTTCCAAAAATGATGGATGGATTAAAAGCCAGAAGTCTGTATGACCATCAGCATCAAGTGACTCCGTGAGAACCCTAACTACAAAGAGGACTATTTCATTTATGTTAGGTAGAATGCCCAGAGGGCACTGGGCGGTCTCGTGGCCTGGAACCCCTACAGATTTTATTTTTTTCTCCAGCTTTCTGGAGTTTTTTTTTTTTTTTTTTCTGTCCACCCTGGCCATCGGACCTTACTCCTTCTCTATGTTAACTAATGTTGCCTTATTTTAATTTCTTATTTTGTCTTTTATTTTTCTTTTCTTCATTATGTAAAGCACTTTGAGCTACTTTTTGTATGAAAATGTGCTATATAAATAAATGTTGTTGTTGTTATATTGTAATGGGTTTTATGTATATTTTGTCGGAAAGTGGGGTAGAAAATCTTGGTAAATGGTCATTTAATTGCTCAGATTCCCTTCAATGTGTTTCCTATGCAGTGCTTTGGGGGTTTTAAAGTAAACCTGGATTGGTAGAAGGATACAGAAAAATTGTGGTGCTTTTAAACTGGAGAATTACCAGAGTGTTTGGTTTTGTTGTACCAAAAAAGTGAGGTGGAAATATTGGCAAAGAGGGGTTGCAGTTTTGAATAGCAATACAACCTAAAAAAGGAAAACTACCTTCATACTTTCAGAAGTGAGTCGAGTCAGGCCGGAAGATTGTCATGCCACTCCGACCAACCAGTAGGATCAAACTGTTCACTTGCTTTTAGGACTGTTATTCTCACAGTCACCTTATTCAGAACTTTTACATGAGCACTGACAACCTATTAGCAATCGATCCCTGGAATACTGACTTACTTTTGTGTTTATTTTTTATTAGTTGATTTTTTTCAACTAATCAACTTTATAAATATATGTTTGCATGTATAGGGGAAAGCAATGTGGAAGGAACTATATTTTAAATGGGGTTAGAATACGAGAAGTGGGGGTGATGGTAAATCCATATATGTTTGTACTATTTAGATGTTTCCTTTTCTTCCATTTTTCAATATACCTTTACAGATGTATGCATTATCTAACATGACTAAGAGTGTTTTGGTTTTTTTTTTTGTGGGAGACAGGAATTTGGAAGGTTTAAGAGAGGCTTGTCATTAGCTTTCTGTTCCATGATACAAATAAAATAAATCACAGTTTGCCTTAATAAAGAAGGTTATGTGAAGCTGAGCTATACATTCCAAATTAGGGTTACAACATAATGTGTGTTTTCGGTCATTTTAGTGTGGATGGAGATACTTCTATAATTGGTGTGAAAACGCCATTTTTAAATGAAAATATAGTAATGTGGATGTAACCTACATGACTAGTCAGTGCAGAAAGACTGCTGTAGCAAATGAAGCAGTTTTCAAAGAGAATGTCATCCTCTGTAATTCTAAAAGGGTAAGTGTGGATGAGGCAAGGGTGGTTTCCAAGACTGAACCTTGGGTACAATAAATAAATAAGTACTGTATTTAAATAAGTGCTATCCAACTGCTTCTTTTTTTTAACTGTACATCATTGTCCATATAATAACTCAAAGGACAAAAACATACTCCATTTTACTGGCAATGTAATAACTAATAACTGAAATTTTAGAAAATGTCTAAAAAATCAAAGCAAAAGAACATTGCAATTTTCAAGCAATAAAAAAAGTTTAAACAAAAACTTAAAATGTGACCAAGGCCTGGAATTTTTTTTTCTTACCACTTCTGTCTTCTTTTTCCTGAAATAAAAATGAAACCAAGTGAGAAACACCAAACTTGTAACATATTTTAACCTACCCTGCCTTGCTTTTTTCTTAAAATGTACTACAAAAGATCTCAGTTCAAGCCTTTAAGTGATAACCAGTCAAATATATCAAATACAAATACATTATACTTATGCAGTCTGAACTACAAATTTTACTAAAACATAGAAAAATCAAGGAGGCAGCAAGTTTCTGACCTCAACTAAAACTCATTTTTACTCCACTCTGCATATTTTCATTGTATATTTTATAGGAACTGGAATACTGTCATCAGTTCTTTCAGACGTAATTACATTTTTCCCTTAAAATTTTCCTCACATAATTTAATAATTTATAGTTTAAGGACTACTTAATGAAATGTCTTGAGGCACAGAGAGCAGCTCATCCAAGGAAATTGAACATGCTTACTTGTCCTTGTTGTGGACAGCAGAATGCCGAATTACATCTTTCTTGTACACACTGGTGTAATCACACTCTTCGCACTTATATGGTTTTGTGCCCTCATGATTGAACATGTGCTCCTAAAAAAGGGGTAGGGAGAGAATGCACTGTAATAAAAATGCTTTATTTACACAAGGACAAAACAAGAAAGAAAAAATAAATAAATAAATAAATAAATATATATATATATATATATATATATATATATATATATACGGATACTCAAAATCATTCATTAATCGGAGTCTACACAGCAGGCGCCAAAGGAATCAGCATACAAGCGACGTAAATCAGAACCCCCACCCCACCTGGCATTCACTCCCGTACCACCATAATGTGTCAGAAGGCACGGCACGCACCCTGACCAAGTGGGGCATCAAAATAGCACATAAACCCACCAACAATCTGCGCATGGTCCTGTTTAATGCTAAAAACAAGAAATCGACAGCCGAAACACGAAACGCAGTTTATAGTATTCCATGCAATTTCTGCTCAGCTGTATACATAGGACAAACGTCAAAAAAAATCTCAACACGTGTACAGGAACATCGCAACGCCGTCAGAAGAAAGGACGCACTCTTTGATATATGCACATACTAAATCAACAGGACACACATTCAACTGGGACAACGTGAAAGTAAAATTTAAGGCCAGTACAAAAAGCGCCAGAGAGTTGGCCGAGTCTTGGCTATCAGATGAAAATGCCATCAACAGACACTTGGACATAAACCCAGCATATGCCAACTTAAGAAGGACATATGCACTTTAATTTAACGATACACCCCCCCCCCCCTTTGATCATACGGACTTAGTCACCTCCACCCACCCCCCACTGAATGTGTTGCTATATATTGCCTTTGATTCTTGTAAGTCTAAGCATTATCCTCTGATGAAGACCCCTGACAGGGGTTGAAAGCTCAGGAATAAAACTATTTTATGATACGTGATTCGTTTTTTCTCCCTTTGTGGATCTCCAACTGCAAATATATACATATATATATATATATATATATATATATATATATATATATATATTATATTTTTTTATTTCAGAATGTGGCTTATAATAGTTTGAAAAGATTTTACAATAATCCTTGAAAATTTAAATGACGAAAAGTGTATTTGTGTAAATATTTACGTTAAAGACTCCAAGTTAGCAGCTATTTGCAATAAAGAACTTGGAGAGTATATTTCAAATTAAAAGCTTGTAATACTTACTTTCAGGGAAGACCAACGCTTGCATCTGTAGCTGCATTGAAGGCATTTAAAGTGCTCTGGCTCATTTCCCTCATGGGAGTTAACATGAAAGGACAAGTCTTCCTGAGTTAAGAACCGAGACCCACATATCCGACAGTTATAAGGCCTTAGAAGTGTTTTTTGAGATCTGTAATAATACCTATGATTAAAAAATAAATTAAATTAAGATACCTTGTAGATAACCTACTTGCTAACAGTCATGTAAGAAAGTATATTACATACAAGCACTTTTAATTCTACAGTAAAAAAAAACATAAGTAATAATCAACAAGTCCAAAACAAATCCTACTATTAGCTAAATCTAACATAAGGTGACGAAACATACATAAAAAAACTAAAAATAATATAATTTATATTATTATAACATAATAACAAATAATGTGATAAAAAGTTAAGACTGCAATTAGTTTTTTTCATATCTATTAAAAAAGGTAGGATACACTGGGATAAGCTTTTAAGTGTGGAGACAGTCGAGGAACAGTGGAACAGGTTTAAAAATGTTTTACATGTAATGCAGGACAGATACATACCTAAATTTGGAATTAATAGTAAACTAAAAAAAATTCCACAGTGGATTAATAAAGATTTAAAAAAGAAGTTGCAAAGGAAAAAACTGCTTTATAAGGCATATAAGACTAATGACTGCAAAGTGAATCGTAGAGTGTATGAGAACATGAGGGCAACAATTAAGATATCAGGGAGGCTAAAAGACAGTTGGAGAGGAATATAGCAGATAAGGCGAAAGACGACCCTAAGAGATTCTTTCAGTATTTTAGTAGTAAAAGAACAGTCAAGGAGGAGGTCAAGTGCATCAGAAATAGTAAAGGGGAATTAAAAGATATAGACAGTGAAATAGTGGATGCCCTAAACTTACATTTTTCTGCGGTGTTTACATGTGAGCAAGCGGATAACCTCCAAGAGGTAAACGGGACTACTAAGGAGGTACTGAGGGATTTGTAAATTGTAGAGGGAGAAGTGCTGCTCAGATTAAATAAGATGAAATCAAACAAATCACCAGGACCAGATAATATTTACCTTCAAGTTCTTAAGGAGGCTAGCGAGTACATATATAAACCTTTGACACATATTTTTAGGAAGTCACTGTGTCCTGGAGAGATTGCAAAGGACTGGATAATGGCAAATATCATCCCATTATATAAAAAGGGTGACAGGGCAGATCCAAGCAACTATAGGCCAGTAAGCTTAACATGCATCACAGGAAAATTAATGGAAGGAATTATTAAGGATAAGATTGAGCAAGATCTGGCAAGGACAGGAGTTATTCTGAACAGTCAGCATGGGTTCAGAAGAGGGAGGTCGTGTTTTACTAAGGTTCAGAAGAGGGAGGTCGTGTTTTACTAACATGCTGTAATTCTATGAGGACGGAACAAAAGGATACGATCAAAGTGGAGCATATGACATTATTTATCTGTACTTTCAGAAAGCATTTGATAAGGTGCCACATGAGAGGTTGGACATCAAATTAAAAGAAGTGGGAGTTCAGGGTGGTGTTTTTAGATGGGTGCAGAATTGGCTCAGACACAGGAAGCAGAGGGTGATGGTACGAGGAACCT
This sequence comes from Erpetoichthys calabaricus, assembly GCF_900747795.2. NCBI lineage: Eukaryota > Metazoa > Chordata > Cladistia > Polypteriformes > Polypteridae > Erpetoichthys > Erpetoichthys calabaricus. Next base: position 122,584,931 of record NC_041403.2, read on the forward strand.
CATCAGAACTGGCCGATGTTAAGAGTGGTGTTCCACAGGGGTCAGTGCTAGGGCCGCTGCTATTTTTAATATATATAAATGATTCAGATAGGAATATAAGTAACAAGCTGGTTAAGTTTGCAGACGATACTAAGATAGGTGGATTAGCAGATAATTTGGAATCTGTTATATCATTACAGAAGGACTTGGATAGCATACAGGTTTGGGCAGATTTGTGGCAGATGAAATGTAATATCAGTAAATGTAAAGTATTACACATAGGAAGTAAAAATGTTAGGTTTGAATACACAATGGGCGGTCGGAAAATCGAGAGTACACCTTATGAGAAGGATTTAGGAGTCATAGCAAACTCTAAGCTATCAACTTCCCAACAGTGTTCAGAAGCCATTAAGAAGGCTAACAGAATGTTAAGTTATATAGCATGATGTGTGAAATACAAGTCCAAGGAGGTTATGCTCAACCTTTATACTGCACTGGTGAGACCTCATCTTGAGTACTGTGTGCAGTTTTGGTCTCCAGGCTACAACAAGGACGTAGCAGCACTAGAAAAGGTCCAGAGAAGAGCAACTAGGCTGATTCCAGGGCTACAGGGGTTGAATTATGAGAAAAGATTAAAAGAGCTGAGCCTTTACAATTTAAGGAAAAGAAGATTAAGACGTGACATGATTGAAGTGTTTAAAATTATGAAGGGAATTAGTAAAGTGGATCAAGACTGTTAATTTAAAATGAGTTCATCAAGAACACTGGGACACAGTTGGAAACTTGTTAAGGGTAAATTTCGCACAAACATTAGGAAGTTTTTCTTTACACAAAGAACGACAGACACTTGGAATAAGCTACCAAGTAGTGTGGTAGACAGTAAAAAGTTGGGGACTTTCAAAACTGTATTTGATGTTTTTTTGAAAGAACTAAGTGGATAGGACTGGCGAGCTTTGTTGGGCTGAATGGCCTGTTCTCGTCTAGAGTGTTCTAATGTTCTAAAGGTAATTAAATACATGTGATGTTAATCAATTGCACTTGATTCATTTTTTTGTTTGCAAGTGCTATAGCCTTTCCATTTGTTGCTGCTCAACAATTTATTAAAAGACATAAGGCAATTTCCATAAAATATGAATTCCATTGGATAACATTTCAAACTACCCAACAGTGGGCATCCTAGCAACTCCTACACAAATCAGACAAAGGATAACAAACCCAAAGGCCATATCCAAAGATCTACAGGTCTTTATCAACATGCTAACTGCTAGTTACTGTATTGATTCTGCCATTCAGAAAAAGGCTGAATATTTTAGTTCGCCAAAACCTAAAAACAGCACATCACCTCAGGATCTTCATACCAAATGTTAGCCAAGGTGGTGAATGCATAAGGACCTGGGGTTACTTTGAAGCCACAAGACCTAGATTCCTCACAGTCATTGAGTCCATTATTAATTCCTCCTTTACCAAATTTGACCTATAAGGATGCCCAGAAATTGACCAGAAACCCAGAAAACACTAAGGTACCCAGACTAAAAAGGGTTACTTACAAAAATAATTATTAGGGTAGGTAAACAATGAAGGAATAATATCAAAAACAGAGAAATCCTATGCCTCTTTGGTTGCACCTTATATAATAAAATGATGCTCTTTAACCTGTGGGATGGCTGGTTCTGTTACCCACAAGGATTTATAGAAGAAGCACTATTTCTCGTCTCTTTTTTTGCGAATACCATTACAACAATGAGCTTTTAAACCTCTATCTGGAACTAACGACAATATGCAGGTGGACACTGATACAAAATGCACTGTAATCAGTTTATCTCAGATTTATTTTCACATAAGGGAAACAAAGTAAAATAAAGGGAATGTATGACCAAGTGCATTATGCCACCATTATCCGGCTGCCCAAATCTCACTTTGTAGATAGGCAATGATATGCATAACAGTTACATTTTCTTTTGAATACACAATGTTTCACGTGCGAGCTTGCAGGAGAGAAATTTACTAAAAACAGGTATTTGGGTTTAGGAGTTTTTATGTTTTTAGGTGAAGGGTGTAGAAAAAAAGGAAGATAGCTCTTTGATGGATTGGCAACACTGCATACACTAGTTTTGGCAACACATTTCTCAGAAGAGAGTCTGGATTAAGAAAAGCAGGGGAAAAGTATCTTTTGTAAAAGCAATGTGTCTAATTATGATCCAACATGAGACAAAAGTACTCTAAGGTGAATTCATGATCCAGTGAGAAAATGAAATTGTTATCCCAAAGTGGTTGAGAAAATAAATAATTAAACACAGCAATTGCTACCTTTGATAATATGCCAGATTTGTCGATGTTCTTACTTAAACTTTGGGAGTGGATGAAAAGGTCTGGAGCAGTGCACCGGCTGATGGAAATTTTAGTCCTCACATCTGCATTTTCCACGTTATACATAAGATGATTTGGGAGGTGATATATATTAAATACTTTTCTTACTGGATCAGTTGCACAAAATTGACTACACTCACAGCCACAATGCCTCTCTCTCTTTTATCATTTTTATATTAATAAACTTTTTCTGTGCCATTAATTGTACAGTAATAATAATGAACAGAGCAAAAACGAGGAAAAACGACATTGAATGGTGAAAGGCTGTAGCCAGGATATCTGGAAAAGCGTAATGAAAATCATGATGATGACAAAAACCTTAAAAATAAAGATAAAAAAGGCTCTTTATTTTACATACAGAAATGATTGCTACATTTCAATAAATTTTTAGAAAATTCAGTTTTGTAATTTAGGTATAGAGGCTAAAAATAGAAACCCAGGATAGCACCTTGCTTAATGAAGATAGGAGTCCAGTTAAAAGAATAATGTAGTTATGATAGAAACCTGTTGCCACAGAGCTTTCACCAGGACTGAACTTGGGAGCCACTGCTATAGAGCACCAGAGGTGGTCTTTATAGAACTCACTTAGCAGCCTTGGGTGTCCAGGCAGTTCTAAATCCCTAACCTACATTAAAATGGTCCAGCAGCTCTGTAGAAATCTGATATATAAATATGGAGAGTTTAGGTTGTGTGTGGCTAGTGAGTAAGGCCTGCAGTGGGTTGGCACCCTGCCCGGGATTGGTTCCTGACTTGTGCCCTGTATTGGCTGGGATTGGCTCCAGCAGACCCCCGTGACCCTGTGTTCGGATTCAGCGGGTTGGAAAATGGATGGATGGATGGATGGATGGATAGTGAGTAAGGCAACATGCATCTCTTCTGCAATATAATGGCTTGTGGGACTATCATTTTTTTTCCCCCACTATGCCACACCATTCCTCCATTATAAAAAAATCTCTCAAGTAGTTACATTTAAGATTCCCATCCATAATAGTTCTTTTTAAGCTGTAGTCATTCTTACAACCATGGTTAACTTTACACCGGTATTCTAGACAAAAATTGGATTCCATTCTTCTAACAGCTAATTCTGAATCTGAATCATGTATTAGGCCATTGATTCCAAGCAAAAAAAATACAACTGAATGGCTGGAAAAGACCTAAGGTTTTGGATAAGCCAAGTCAAAGCTGAAAGTTCAACCTCCCCAAAATGCTGCAGTAGAACAACACAACAGCTGTGCAAAAAAATGTCTTCAAATACAAAGGAACTAAATCACTAAAGGGATATGGGACAAAAATGCTGCAATTAAAATATAAGTGACTAAACAGTGCAATAAATGATTACTTCATGTTATTGCTAAAAATGGATCTATAAGGTGTTGAATTATGGGGTGTAATCACTTTTTTAATATATTTTCTGCATATCCTACTATTTTTTGTTGAATAAAATGTAACAACATAAAATACATTGTGTGTTGTCTCCAGAGGTTAGATTTATGTAATTTTGTGTCTCAGGGAGGACTAGATTATTATTCATTTTGTCTTAATATGTAAAATCAAAGAACAGATAGTAGTATACTTACCGTATTTTTCGCACCATAAGACGCACTTTTTTTACCCCAAAAGAAGGTTGGAAATGTCTGTGCGTCTTATGGTGCGAATATTGCATCACAGACCATGATGTGTAATACCTGACAAAAGTCGACATCCAGGGCTAGAGGGTGACAAAACTCACTGTTACGTTACAGGCATTCCCTCTGTGCTTGGAGGAATGTTAGACTCATTGACTCGGCATCTAATCCTTGCGTGTGCGTGAGTTGCGAAATCTAAACAAATATAAACAAAGGCAAGATAGCGTCTACATCTCATGAGGGAGGGAAGCGCACTATCACTGAGTTGGACTCTGGACTCGATAGATTACCAGCCGCTGGACTACTTCAGGCTGTTCTTTCCTGAAGCTGCCTTTCAGCTACTGTCAGACGAGACAAACAGGTATGCAGAGCAATTTTTTGAATCGAGGGCTGTGCTTGCACCGCATTCTCATTTTTCAAACTGGAAACCCACAACAAAACACGAGATGAAGGGCTTTGTGGCATTACAAATATAGTGGGACTAGACTGGCGATATAACTTCAGGGAGCATTGGTCCAAACGTGCTTTGTCCCCTGGTGGCTTTGGACAGGTTATGTCGCGTGATGATAGGTACGTGATGCTGCAAAGTGATTGTGAGCAACTGAGCTTAATAAATTCTGACACTAGCGATGAGGAGTTCTTGGGGTTTCCATAAAACTAGAAGAGTGCTTGAACCTTAAAGTCTCTCCTTATTTGTTAATGACAGTGATGATGTTTCTTAATACCGCTGTTGAATTTACATGGTTGAAATATTATTCTGCTATATTTTATTAAACATATTAGTGCACCATTTGGTTCAGAATATTTTTTTTCTTGTTTTCCTCCTCTAAACCTAGGTGCGTCTAATGGTCAGGTGCGTCTTATGGTGCGAAAAATACGGTACATTTTCAAATGATTATATATAAAAAAGACAGAAGGCTGGGAGGGTCGCAGTACTCTAGACCTGATGATGCATGAGAGATTTCTGACTTCTAATTCAAAAGATCATTTGCTGTTTTGAACATATTTGTACTGAACAACTACTTTTTGAAGTTGCTGCTTTGTTACTTTCTAAAAAGCTAAACTTGCACTAAGTGTATGTTCTTAAGCCTACTAGGGGGCTCCACCCCCTGCTCGCTTCGCTCGCCAACCCCTGGTGTTGGGAATGACAAAGAGCGTGATGTATGAATGAGATATAGAATAGTGTGACGGTGTAGATGATGCAAATAGAAAGCAAACAATAAAGTGTGTGGCACAGTGTAAAGGTTTATTGGAAAATTTCTTTGTACACGCCGTTTAAGTGTAAAAGGTAATTCCAGGTCAGAACTTGTAAGGTCATTTAAGATGGTTATTGTCGTGATCAGAGTCAACTTTGTCAGAGCTTAGAAAGAGTTGTGTCTCTCCAGGAAGTAATGGAATGACTTGGGTATTTATGTTTTCCACATTAATATTTTTTTGAAAATAATATAGTGCGTTGTGTTAAAAGGGGCATTTGGTCTAATGAGATTGCTGTTCCAAATCTCTCTGTAACTAAGTCGTCGCAGATAAAGGCTTGAGGAATTGTAATAATATGTGGCTGAAGTCCATCTGTATTCGTGAGTGTACCATCTCTCAGTTGTAATAAGCAATTGTTATGATCTGGTTCTGGACATCGTATCTTTTTTACTAACTGTATCTTTTGAAAGCAATGCCAATTGTCTGCGTATTTTAAGGTGCACTGAACAATAGCCGAGTGCATGGCATCTGGAAGAACAGCTAATCACTGTTTAAAATCTCCTCCTAATAAAAGTACCTTTCCTCCAAATCGAATATTATTATTCATAAACGTTTGTAGAAGTTTATGAATGGTGTTGAGTAAGTGACTTCATGCCATTGTACATTCATCAATAAACAACATTTTTTGAAGACGGATGTCACGTGCAGTGCCACCGTTAATGTTCATAGTGGATACCGATTTGTAGGATCTAATGCAGTTGATAAAGATTTCACTTTCAGGTACATCGTCAGTTAGAATCTTCTGTAGATATTCAGTATATGAATGTAAAGAAGGAAGTCTAATTTGACCCTTTTGACAACAACGTCTAAATGTATTACTTGTATTGCCAGTTGTTTCTTCAGGGAAGTGAACTGAATGACAATGATTGCAAATGACATTCATTAATCCGAATGAATTTTCCCGGTGTATGTTTTGCTTGTGCCGTTTGAGAGGCGCGTTGTTGCATGTGTAGTATTTGGGACGTGTTGTTTTAGAGCTGTAATCGATTTGCCTGTGCTGTGTGAGACGCCCGTTGTAGCCTTCCTTGCCGTTAACGTATGTCTGAGACGGGAGGTGTTTCGTTTTGAATCCGTGCCTGTTGCGATGCAGCACTTTGATTGATAGTTTGCGTCATGTGGATCCAGGATGTAGATTTGTGCATATTTGCGTTGTTGATTTGTTTCAGGGTGCACTGTTCCAATGCGATGCAGTATTTGTGCACATATGGGAAAGCAGTATGGGCCATTGCCTTTTGGTGGCCTGATATTTACTAAAAGCAAATGAACTATTGTAGGATCTAACGCAGTTCATAAAGTTTTTACTTTTAGGTACATCGTTAGTTAGAAGCTTTAGTTGAGCTTTGCGTTTTTGGAGTCGAGACATTTTTTCTTTTAGAAATATGGATAAGTAATAAGGAGTATTGCACTCACTGTTAATATGGAGACTTTTCTGCGGTTGAACGGTTAATAGTGCCTTATTGTAATGAGATCCACCTATGCTGCATAGCCGTCTATTTTGTTGTTTCTTTCGTGTTCGTGTGTTTGTTCCTGTTATCCTTTCCTTTTCGTTTTGTACCCGTGACCGTGTATTAATGACTTGTTTCTTTCTCAGCATCCGAAATATGGATAAGTAATAAGGAGGGTCGCAGTCACTGTTAATAT
>NC_041403.2:122599296-122629296 GCF_900747795.2 Erpetoichthys calabaricus
TTATAGTTAAGATAAAAAGATAAAAAGCCTTCTTCCATAACTACATTTAATTATCTTCATCAAATCACTCTTTATGTTGCACTTAGTGCTGTTCATCAAACATGGGCAGCAAACTATTTCATTAGGCATGGTCTGATTTCAGTAATTACAAGATTATTTGAATTAAAGAAAAACAATACTGCAAAAGTACCTTCATTTTGATTCCTCTCCTCTCCAAGAGGAAACTTTCTAGGACGCACAACTCGACGACGAGGTCTTGGCATTGAAGAGGTAGTTATGCTAGGAGGTACAGGGGGCTGTCTCCCACGTGGCTCATCCTCTGCTGGATTATAGTCACTGTCAGCTAAAATGAGTTGGGAAAGAAAATATACATTATTTTAAATAATTAAAATGGGGGTTGAATGTTTTTTTGCTTTTTTCTCTTTTCTATTTCTATTTTTTTTTTGTTTTTACTGTATTTAATTTGAGGTAAATGGTCGCATTTGGTATATGTTATTATATTTTAGATTAGTAAAAGGCTACTATAGTGTTCTTGTTTGAAAAAACAAAATTAAATAAATAAATAAATAAAATGATTGATTATTAAGCCGTTTTCACACTCATTGTCCATTTGCTTTGTTCTGATTCAGGAGGGTGTTTCATTAGTTTGGTTGGTTTTTCAAGAGAAGAAAACATATAAATAAACATCCCATAGGTGTGTCTTGGACTTCTTTCAATGGGTAGAAACATTTTTTCCTCTGCTGATGGCATACACTGATGTGCTTCAGTTTTATAATGGTAGACTTATCATGGAATTTTCATTTATCTGTATGATGTTGTGTATATACTTTTCAGTAGGTGAAATATGAACATAATCTCAATCTCAAATCCCAATTACAGTCTTAATTCTTTAACATATTTGTTATTAATGTTTATTTTAGAATGATTGATTAACATTGAGTAAAATATCAACGTCAGTGTTCGCAATGAGATGACACCTCACCTGCACACATGCAGTATTCATGGTATAAAATTTGGATGACTGATCAACAGTCTCAAAAGGCATTGCTCTTTATTTCTTGACTTCTGTTTTTTTTTTTTTTGTTTTTTTTTTTTAAAAACAAGGTCAACTGCTATCTAAGTGTATGAGAGGCTCTGAGTAATTATGCAAATTTTTAAGCAAATTATGTTATATACCTGTATGCATATATATTTTTTCTTTACCTTACTTATTTTTTAATGCTCCGTGTTAATCCTCCACTTATTATACTATGAATGAGATTCCCCAATTACTGAAAGAAGATGCTAAGCGTGACTACCACAGCACATAAAATGTCATGTATAATGCACGGCATTTCATGTGATTAAATCGGTCCCAGATATCACATTGAGACCTAATGCAAACCACTCCAGGGTATGCTTGGTACCACACAAGACCACTCATACCAAAGGGTCTTGGTAAGGTTGTTTTGGTCCGCACCAGAGTGTGATTGGCATGTTTTTATCCACTTAAACGATCCAGACTTACAGAGAAATCATGCCACAGTTTAAAAAAACATGTCCAAATGATCTATGTGTGAAAACACCTTTAAAGAACTTTCTAATTCCCATTAATACTGTATTATACTGTATAAAGGCAAGCAATTTGTCTTTCCCACCACCCAAAATATCCTTCAGCGAAGGAGTGACATGCTCGTCTCATATACAGCGATTACACCAAACTGGAATCATTGCATTAATCTTAATAAAATAAGGTTACAATATTATTGGGTCGCTAATGACATAAAATAGATAAAGCATTGTTCATATGTTTCCAGTGAATGGTACAAAGCTCTAATTTCAGATGCAAATGGTGTTCTAACTATTTAGATCTAAAGGTTCAAAACAGCTATAAAGAGCAGACTAGTACCACTTAGGGAGCATGGTGCTAGAGACATTCTTTAGTACAGTAGCTGCTTTTATACTGCTGAGTTAATTGAGCCAGTGCTTGCTGCACTTAATATGATGTCTCTTCTATTATCAGGCCAATGACCATAACCTCAGGAAATAGTGAATCTATTCTAAATTTTCCCACATATGACAACATACTTTCCTGCAAAAATAGTCACTAATAGTCAAGAGAAGAAATGAGAAAAGTAACAAAAATACAAAAGATTGTAGGGCTGAAAAATAGAGAGTTACCAGATTCTATAAACAAAATATGATAAAATTCCAAATGTAAAAATATTAACAAATCCAAATTGAATTATGAAATTTCAAGAAAAAACACTATAATGCAAAATTAATACAAAAGAGATCATTTATTTGTTTCTGTGACACAAAACTAAGGCAACCTACAAGTTTACCCATAAATAAGGCATGATTTTCTGAGGAATATTCTTTTGCTTTTTTACATTGTTTGTATTTGTGTTGTAATTCAGCTAAAATACACACCAAATACAAGCATAAAAGTGCCCCAAAAAGTACCAAATACAGTGGATAAAGTAGCCACATACTAAATCCCAGTAGACTTTCGCAAACAGAACCAAGGACCAGTTTGCCAAAGTCAAAGATATGGAAAATCATTTATGGCTAACAGTTACTTCTTAACATAAAGCTAACCATTGCTTGTTTAGTTATAAGTAAGTACTGTATGTGAAAAATACTAATATTGCACTCAAATGTTGCTGGATTTAGTTTTAATGTCTATTAATATATTGCTTTATCTAACTTTACCAGCACAGAAGGCTGAAAACCTAATCTTGTGCATAAGCTGAAAGAAACTATTATACAAAGTTTTGTGAAGACACACCATTGTGAATTCAAAATCTATGAAAAGGCCTAAAATGTCAGAAAGAATTATCAATGATAATAAAGGACAACTTAATTTTGGAGTACAAATAAAAAGCCTCATTTCGTCAATAATAATTGATCCTATTAATATTCTTACAAAACAATACAGCAAGAGGGGTTAATAACAATAACCTATCCATCATATAAACTCGCTTTATCCTGACCATGGTCACGGGTCTGCAAAAGCCCATACCAGCAAGCATTGGGAGCAAGGTAGGAACAATACCTGGACAAGGCAATCCATCACAGGGTGAACAGTGAACAGACATACACCTGGACCAATTTAGCATTGCCAGTCCACCTTACCTGCATGTCTTTGGACTGTAGTAGGAAACTAATAACAGCAATATTTGTGTTCAATATGTTAATATCCAAAATCAATTGTAATTCTACCCAAGGTCCAATAATATTAACTTAACCAAAAATGATGGAAGGAGTCAGACAAAAAAACAACAGGTTATAAGATAATTATCACTCGTCATTACCAGGTTTACGCATGTATGTGAGAATGTTACAGGTTTACCAAAATATACAGTAACATGGCTATTTCATTGTGTCAAGAGAAGGAAAGTTATTACTCAAATGGTAGACTTCTAACTAAATTAAACACACCATGTCAGTCAAGTCACAACAGATATATGATTACCGTCAGGGTCATCTATGGCACCAGCATCAACTATATCATCCTCTTCTTCCTCTCCTGGCTCCTCTACTTTCACAGTTCCCTGTGTTAGCTCAGAGGATTCTTCTCTCCTGGGACGACCACGGCCACGCTTCTTTGGAGGAGGAGTGCCTACAAAAGGCAGGAAAAGAAAAGCATATTTTATCAATTCATTGATTGATTATTTGGACCTCTTTTTTCCATTAAAAGCTCATGGAGTGTCATGTAGGGCAAAACTAACAATATACTCATGGGTCAAAAATCAACTCACCATATTAAAGCACTGTTGAATGGAGACTAACAAACATACTTTATTTGTGCAAAGACTGAATCTTATTTAGAGATTATTATAAATTTCCTATTACAAGGTTTACCTTTGTAAGTTTTCCCCTTAAATTCATGCTATAGTAGACGATGACTTTTTAGTAAATTTAGGAGTGGAGGAACACAGTGATTGTACCCATTTATAAGGAGAACGATTATATTATATTGTAGAAAAATAGAGGGATAAAGCTCATGTGACACAAAATGAAAACTTGGGAAAGGGCTATAGAGAAAAAGTACAGGGGAGAGACCACCAGAGGGGAGAAGCAGTGCAGTTTTATGCAAAGGAGAGGAACAATTGATGCAGTCTTTGCATTGAGACATCTACTAGAAAAGCATCAAGATAATGCATATGGTGTTTATTGATTTGGAGCAGACTTATGATAGAGTACCATGTCAAATGGTCTGGATGTGCATATGTGAGAGAGAGAAAAGAATGCCAGAGAAGTATGTGAGGATTGTTTAGGATATGTATGAGGGAGTGAGAACATGGGTTAAAAGCAGTTTTGGGATAACAGACAAGATCCCGGTAACAACAGGTCTGCACCATGGATCTTCTTTAACTCCTTACCTCTTTGATCTGGTTATGGATGTGTTGAGTCATTGGGTAAAAGACCAATCCCCCTAGTGCATGCTTTGCTCTGACGACATGGTATGAAGCACCAGAAAAGATGAAATGGAGAGTAAGTTGGAAGAATGGAGAAAGGATTTGGAAAAAAAAAATGGGTTGAAGATAAACAGGAAAAAAAGTCAGAATATGAGGTTTAGTGATGTTCAGGATTCAGAAGCTAACCTGCAGGGAGAGTTAGTTGCAGAGATAATACCCAGAATGCAGTGTGCTTGGAACATTTGGAAGAAAGTATCAGGAGTATTGTAAGATTGAAGCATTAAGGCGAAGGGTAAAGGCAAAGTTTTTAAGACAGTGTTAAGACCAGCAATGATGTATGGAACTGAAACATGGTCAATAAAGGAAGCACAGGACAAGAGGTTAGATGTGGCATAGATGAGAATGTGTGGAGATGCGTGGAGTTACAAAAAAGGACAGAACAGGAAATGAGACAATAAGAGGTACAACAAAAGTGGAAGAGATATCTAAGAAAGTACAAGAAAACAGGTTGAAGTGGTATGGACATGTGATGAGGAAAAATAATGGATATGTGGGCAAAACAGTGATGGGAATGGAAGTTCAGGGGAAAAGAAAACAAGTGGAAGTGGATGGATAAAGTAAAAGAAGATCTGAAGGAAAAGGGCTTGACTGGTGAGAAGGTGCAGGAAAAGGCTGGTCAAGCACATCGACACCACACAGAAGTGGGAAAAAATGAAAGAAGAAGATGACTCATTTATGTCTAATATTTATGTGCAAAACACATTTATAAGAAATGCAAGAAAAATGCAAAAACCCAAACAAACAGACAAAATAAATTATTTTAACCACTACAGGTCAACATCATTTAGAAGTTGGTTTAGTTACACAAATAAATAACTCTCACAGAACAATTAATAGGAAAACAAAATTAAAAAAACAAAATCAGTCAATAGTCAGTGGCTCAATCTTTTGAAGTTTCAAATGTTTTTAAAGCATTTGTCAACCAACAATAGTCAATTTTTTAGGATAATGAACAAATGTATTATTAGTAAATGGAAAATTACAATAAGGGTGGCACAGTGGTGAGGGCTTTTGTATCATGTAGCCAGAACCCTGGGTTTGAATGTCATGCCTGATTTCTCTCTGTGTGGAGTTTCCATGTTCTTTCCCTTGTCTGCATGGGTATTTCTCCAGGTACTCTACCTTTCATCAACATGCCAGAGATTTGTGTGCTAGATTAATTGGCAATCCTACATTGGCACTGTTTATGAGTGAGAGATAAATTGCGACTAACTGAACCTTGTGAAAAAAATAATACTATTAATATGTTTGATTATACTTTTATGCTTAAAGCACACAAAATAAAGTCTTAAATAACCTCCATTTGCATTTACTATTCCATAAGTTTAGCAAATATTCCAGTACTTTTTAAAACATTATTTTTGAAATAGGCTTGCTACACAACAGATATCTGACTATAAGTCAACACTTGTGGTGTTTAGTTTTTGCCATTATTCCAGCAGAGGTTTCTCTTTTTGCTAGTGTTTCCCGAGTTTCAAAATTGCAAACAAGTTTGCAAATACTGTATGTGTGGCATACACAGAGTTCAACAGTCTCAATGAAAAGCTATCTTCAAATTACATTGTGCGAGACATACTTACATCTTGTATGAACACAAATTAGTAATGAAATGAACTCAGTAAGCTGCCTTCCATACAGGATGGAAAGCTACAGACTTTCACTCTGTTTTCCTTCAACTATGCATTTACTTTCCTGTTGCACAGTGTTACTTTACACATTCATATAGTCATTTTCAACTCACTTCCATCATACTCTGCTTTACAGCTTTAAATTCCAACTTCATTGGCCAAAAGAAACATCAACTCTTTATATATTCTGCATAATCGCTCTGAGGCTAAGGAGCTGCGCTGGTATCCCGAAGGTTGCCGGTTCGAATCCCCGTCACTGCCAAAAGGCCACTGCTCTGCTGGGCCCTTGAGCAAGGCCCTTAACCTGTAATTGCTCCAGGGGCGCTGTACAATGGCTGACCCTGCGCTCTGACCCCAAAGGGTATGCGAAAACTACCAAATTCCTAATACAAGAAATTGTATAAGGCGAAATAAAGAAAAGAAAAAAAAAAATCTTTTCCCTTCAAGAGCAAAGAGACTAGTATCTATATTACTAAACCACAGTTTTAATTTATGCAAAGACGCGCCGAAACGCATGCGCAGTGGCGCCCCAGAGTCAAACGCAGCGGCTTCCCAGAGTCAGTAGGTGGCGCCCAAACATCGCCCAAACACCACAACCCACAGTCAAACGCAGCGGCCTCCCAGAGTCAGTAGTATGTATGTGCCAGCAGTCTGTGTGGCATGTTTGAATCACAACGGTAATTCAGTAACAGAGAAACAAAAATGAGACTGCATGGGTACAAACAATAAACGGATGCACCTACCACGTGCTTCACAAACACCACAAGCAAAGAAGTCACGGCTCCAAAACGAAACACCTCAAGTAACGGAAATACAAAAACGAGCCCGTATGGATAAACAAAATGAACGAAGGCACCTACAACGCGCCTCTGAAACAGTGGACGCAAAGGAGTCACGGCTCCAACAACACAGAGCTCAAAGGCGCCTACAACGCGTTTCTGAAACACTACATGCAAGAGAGGCACAAATCCAAAACGAAACTGCACAAGGGCTACAAAGTTGTTCAGTATTCCAACAAAGACCCCGCCAAACACAGGAACGACGGACAGACGCTGAACAATTCCAACAGTTAGCTAACAGTAAACGACTTCTACCTAACGACACAGCCACAGAACACCAAAGACGAGACCGCATAGATAAACACAATACACGGAGGCTCCTACGACACGCTTCAGACACACCAGAAGCAAAGACGTCCTGGCTCCACAATGAAAGAGCTCAACTAAATACAAACACAAGCCCGTATGGCTACGACCTGTAAACGAGCCCGTATGGATTATAAAAAATGAACGAAGGCGCCCACACAAAGAAACCGCTTTAGTACAAATATGTTTATTTAATTAAATGAAAACTTTACCATGGCTACGACCTGTAAACTAAACCTGAGGTAAAGCGTGCACGCCAGGTTGTACAGCCGCCCGAACGTGACCGCCCACACCACCGCATATACCACGTTCATTTAGTAATGTAGCCCTCCACGCCCGGATCCGCCGCCATGGCCACTTCAGCACGCGAATCCGCCGCCGTCAGCAAACGACTTCTCGCTGACGACACAGCCATAGAAAAACAAAACGAGACTGCATGGATAAAAGCAATAAACGAAGGCGCCTACAACGCGCTTCTGAAACACCAGAACCAGATGAGTCACAGCTCCAAAAAGACACCGCTTTAGTACAAATATGTTTATTTAATTACATGAACTTTCCCAGGACGCACCCACCCTCCATGATATTTCATCCCTCCAAGTATCGGAAGGAACAGAAAGTGATTGCCATTCTTGGATTTGCGATTCTTTCGAGAATCGCGGGCTTGCTGGTATAAGTTAGAAATGGTAGACCCAGGATCTTCTGCCAGGCACATCTTACTACTATCAAGTGTGCTCATCTATATATTATTGAGTGTACATCTCTATCAATATTCTACATATCACCTAAAATAACTGAACTTTCTTAGTTGTTCAATAAAAGCTGCCCTTTTTATAATGAACTTAATTTTACTACATCAGAACCTAGACATCCTACACTATTACAGATTTCAAATACACAGGATGAGATGTTTAATATCCACAGTGCCTGGGGACTATGCAAGGCAGGGGCATCCTCTTCCCTGAGCCAAGCTTACATCTGACAGCATACCTAAAAGAAGGAATCACACTATGTTTTGAAGGGGCTGGACAGACACATTACTGGGGTTGTCAAGTGGGCTACTACTTTCATAAACGTTTTGCTGACTAGGCCCACAACGTCTCCAGTAGCCTCAGCAGTGGTATCCTGCTTCCCAGAACCACCCCTCTCTGCATTTGTCCAGCCTTCTTATTTGGGAGCCCACATAGGGTCTTTTCTTTTAATCAATAGCCACTGGCTGCTCTATTCTGCTACCGTAGATATTTCCTTAATGGCATAGCGTAGGGCATGCCCACTAATGCCAAGGTCCCTCATCAGCCTTACAGTGGATGTTGCATCAAAGCCCCTGCATCCAACCTCCACTGGGTAGATTTTTACATTCCATCCTTGCTGTCCTGCCTCCGGGGCAAGCTCTGAATATCTCAGTTTTTTCCTTTCAAAAGCTTCCTGCACTGCATCTTCCCAGGAAACTGTGAGCTCAACAAAGTATACCTTGCACTGTGTGCTTGACCAAAAGACCAGGTCAGGCCTCAGGTTGGTGACTGTTATTTCTGGTGAGACTAGGAGTCGTTGGCCCACATCCACCAGCATTTGCCAGTCCTGCGCTGTCTCCATCTCTCCCAATCTGGTCTTCAGGGAAAACTTGTGTTGTCTTTGGTCCCATTCCCAAACAAACAGCAAAGGCACATTTAAGTTGGTCTCTCTGGATGGCAGGCCATTGAAGCACTTGGTCATGTCTCCAGGTATATCGTCCTTGAGAGAGGCTTACTTTGCATCCTGTGAGGATTTGCCGCAGTGTATCTGGTGTTGAGCAGAGGGGGCATGATGGATCTTCGCCTAGCTATTGGTTGAGGTTTTGTGGGGTAGGGAGGGCATCATAGGTAGCTCGAATGAGGAAACTTATCCTACCCGCTTCCATCATCTACATATCCTTCCAGCTGATCTTTCACTTTTCCAAATTCTCCCACCTCATCCATTGGCCCTGTTTAGCCTGCGCCACAGCCTTGGCCCACCTTCTCTCCTCTTCATGCCGATGGACTTCAGCCACAACCATTTTCCTCCGGTCTGCTGAGGTTGCCTTACTCCAGTAGGGTCGCCCTTTGCCAAACCCCAACCCACTTCTTTCATGTTGGACTTGGCTGACAATGTCGCTGTGGTAGAGTGCAAATTTTGCCTTTTGGACTGCATTCTTAGCTTTCCATTTCCGTCCAGTTTCCCGAGTTGGTGCAGCAACTCTAATCACCATATCTTTTGACTCAGAAAGCATCATCTCAAGTCTCACTTTAGCACATTTAAATTCTTCAGTGAGGCTGGAAAGGGGCAACTGAAGTAGCCCCTGGCCATACAGGGCAACATTGCTCAGGCATCGAGGGAGACCTAACTACATCCTCACATAAGAGCTTACCATCCTTTCCATCTTCTCAACACTTGTGAGGGTGATGTCATACATGGTTAATGGCCACAGCAGGCGAAGTAGTAACCCAAACTGTAAGCACCAAATGTTTTGCTTGCCAGGCAGCACTGGATCATCAGTGCTCTTCAGTCCTGTACTAGGTTCCTCCCGAACTTCACAAGCCTGATCGGTATCCTTTAATTATAGAGATGCTCCTTGATTTAGATGGCTTGAATTTCGTTCTCGCCCCAGTGATGTTCTGTTGAAGCTTTACCAATAGGCTTCTGGTGCATGGTGCTGATGTTGTAATTGTTGTCATGTCGTCCATATAGGCCCTGATGGGTGGCAGACATACTCCAGAAGTTAACCTCTCACCGCCAACCACCCACTTGGATGCCCATATGATGACTTCCATTGCCATGGTGAATACCAATGGGGAGATGGTACATCCTACCATTATGCCAATCTCCATACGGTGCCATGCAGTGGTAAAGTCTGGCAAGGTAAAACACAGTTGCAAGTCATGGAAGTATGCCTTAATCAGGTTTGAGATAGTTTCAGGAATCCTAAAGAAATCAAGAGATGCCCAGAGAAAATTATGTGGAACAGATCCAAAAGCATTGGCAAGGTCCAGGAATACCACATGAAGATCCTTCCCCTCTTCCTTTGCGCTCTGGATTTGGTACCAAATCATGCTAGTATGATCAAGGCATCTGGAGGACCCTGGCATCCCTGTCTTTTGGACCCTTGTGTCCACAAAATTATTTCTCTCCAAGTACATGGACATCCTCTGAGCTATGACACTAAAGAACATCTTACCCTCTACGTTAAGTAGACTGATGGGCTAACCTCCTTGGACTCTTTTTTTTTTGGAATCAGAACTCCACTCGCCCTGCACCATGCTTTGGGTATGATTGATTTTTCCCAGGCCACTCTCATGAGTCTCCACAGAAATTGAAGAACATCTTTAGCATTCTTGTAAAGTCGATACGGAACTCCATTTGGCCCTGGGGCTGAGGAAGCTCTCGCCTGCTCCACCACCTGCTCCACTTCTATCCATTTTGAAGGACTGGTATCCATCTGGTGCTCAGGTTCTTCAATTTGTGGGATATCCTTTGGAATGGCTACTTGCTCATGCCTCTTTTCATCCGCAACATTCTTTCTAGATACTGTTCCAATTCATGCCTTGACGTCTCAAGGTGACCTCCCTTTTCTATCGTGAAGAGTGATTTTACAAATTTGTAGGGATCCTTGAAAAAGCATACTCTTGCCCGTTCCTCTTTCTTCCTTGACTTCCGCAGGTTCTCTGCTCGTGTCAAAGTAATAAGGCGGGTCTTATTGGTACCCTGGAGAATGTTAATACCCTCCTTCTCCCTATCAGATGCCTTTCTCCACTGCTTCTTCAGGTACCTTCTCTCCCGGATCAACTGGTTGATCTCCTGTTGACGTCTAGACTGTTTTTCCACTGCTGGTAGCCTTTGCTTTTTGTCCCTTGTTCCAAACCTTTCTGCTCCATATGAATAGATGATATCCCCTATATTGTCAAGTTTCCTTTCCACTGTGCCCTTCATCCTTTGTAGGAGACAAACCAGATCAATGTTTATTGTTGCCAATTGTTCCTTCTCTGAGGCTCCAGGCCAATTCACCTGGGGTTTGTTGCTGTTGATCTTCCTCTCCTTTGCTGGCTTTGTGGGCTCAACACCTCCTTCTAGTTCGTCATTGTGCTTGACTCACTTTCTTCAGGGCTTCAGAGCTTTGGTGAGATTCCAGTCGCTGGACTTCATTCGATGTACTTGATTCATTTCTCAAGAAGTACTTATCAATGCGAGGTCCCTTTTGTCCCTCCTTCAAGCACCCTTTCTTTCCTTGATGTATTTTCAAGCCCCTGATAAAGGTTAAGCTCTTCCAGCCACAGCAGCAGACCATCAGTGTCTTCTCAGAGGCTGAATTAGCGCATTTCTTCCTCAACATCTTTTCCGTTCCTGGTCTATATCCACATTATCCAGCCATGAGTCTTCTTCCACCCCAGCTCTCGCAGACTCAAGAAATGTTTTGTTTATCACCAATGCAAAATTATGAATCTATTGGAGAAAGTGTTTAAATCCTTAAATCACTAACAAACTGAGTATCTTCAAAGTATCATATACATAACTTTGGTTCATTTTTTCCCACCAAAAGCAAAATCATAGTCATCTCTGCACCCCTTTCAGAAAATCTTGTATGTTTTACTACTCCTACTACACAATATTAACTTTTTGTATGCGGTATACATTTACACTTTTTAGCATCTTCAACCATAACACAACATTCTCCAACCTGCCTAATTCAAACTGGTGATCTTGGGAGCTGGAGCCTATCTCAGGTAATATCATCGACCCATCAGATAACCCACACATGTGCACATGAACACTCACAGTTACAATGTGCTGGGCAATTCACACCTACCAGTTAACCTAACCTGTACTCTGGAAAATTAGAGTACATGGGGAGACTGTACAAACTCTACATAGACAATGACAAGGCATGAGGCTCACACCTAGGATGTTGCATCTCTCAGATGACAATCCTATCTATAGTACAGCACCACTACACTACCTGTATCTTCAACCACAATTTTCTCTGAATTATTTCAATGTCTACAAATACAGTAAAATACAAACACTCCTCCTAAATATACCATCTGCTTCAATATTTTTTTTCAGTTATGTTGCCATAAAACTCATGCATCACATCTGACAGCATTAAGTAACTATATTTGTCCCAGAAGGGGTGTAATAGGTTCATCTGCCCCATATATTTGCTACTTTTTTGGTGGTATTAAAGAAGACACCAACATATTTGCAACTTCTTTTATGACACAATGGGAAATTGAAAGCCTCCTCTAAGCTCAGGTCACAGGAGAAAGAAAAGAAAAAAATAACCAATGTTTACCAGATGTAAGGAACAAGAAAGAGACAATGACATTTATATACTCATTTTTATACATAACTCTTTTTTGTGCAAATAATAGAAGACAAATTACAACAGAAAGATAAAGTCTTCAATGGTTATAGTAGCAAAAGTCAATGGCCAATCTGAAAATATGTGCTATGCTCAAATCTCTTGTGACGAGAGGAAAACAAAACTTCAGCTGGCACAGATACTGGAGAAAATAAACCTGTGTTACCTGTACATTTCAAAAATACCTGTAAAAAATCTCTATTCAAATCAAGAGATAGCACACACTTTATTCGTCCCATGGGGGAATTTAGCTATTTACAGAAGCTCAATAAATAAATACATCAAATAAACAAATACCGTCTTTTTCCGAAAATAAGACACTGTCTTACTTTCTTTTTTGGTCCAAAATACGCACTAGGGCTTATTTTCGGGGGAGGACAAAAATAAAAGTATATTTATATATTTGTATTTAATATTTATTTATTTTACACAGAATACAGAAATTAAAATTTATTCAATTACAGTCATGTCATCTTCTTCTGGAACATCGTCATAAATCAAATTCTGAATTCTGTTCTGATTTTCCTCCAAATCCATTTCCTGTTGAATCATTGGCCCGAATCTCTCATGTCTTGCAATATAGCTATCGTTAAATGAATACTTCTTGTCTAAGTAGCCTGTTCGTAGTGCATTGGAAACACAACTATCAGTTATTTTGTCCCATGAATTTTGTACCCAATTCACAACTTCCTGTAAGCCTGGTTTTACAAAATTACCTCGATGATTTCTCACCATTCTGTTTTCAATATATTCATTGATTTCCATCCGCAAATGATCCTTGAATGGCTTGTTTATTGCAATGTCAAGTGTCTGTACTCATTTTAACTGCGGTTAAAAATTATTCACTTTATAAAAAATAAAATGACGTATGAGGAAATAATCAGACTTACAAGACTGAAATGAACAAACGTTGTATCTGCACTGTCGCTCAATGTAGACTGCTGCCTTGCGTTCCGTCGCATTCCGCATATGCATGCCCCCCTCCACCCCCTCCCCACCTCATTCGACCATACTCTGCGATACGCGCGACGCAGTACAACACAGCAGAGCAGAGCGGACACAATATTTATGTATTCATGCTGCCTTATGTTGTATTTTTAAGATAAATTCCAAGAATTAATTTGAAACGAACTGTAGAGGTAAACAATGAATTTCTCGGAATATTTTATTTCAAACATTTCTCTGAAATACGAGTATTAGGGAAGCTAAACATACTTAATACATCAACAGCATTTTTTAACGAATTCTTTTTTTCACATTATTTTAACTAGGGCTTATTTTCGGGGGAGGGCTTATATTACAAAAAGTTCCGAAAATCTCGATAGGGCTTATTTTTGGGGGATGTCTTATTTTCGGAAAAAGACGGTATTATAACAAACAACAACAATAACCCAATTCAAATGCATACCAAATATGAAAGAAAACCTCTGACTTGGCTAAAAGATAAAAATAATAGTCATAGTCACACTGAGGTATTATAAAAAGACAACATTGCAGTTGGTATAAAGGAGACTCAGTAGTGTTTCTTGACACACTTCTGCTGAACTTAATTACAATTTACAGAAAATATGAAATAATGCACAATTCTATTCAGAACTTCACACAGAACTTCACATCAGTGGTTAGCATTCTGTCAATCAGGCATCCAGAAATATAAGTAACCTTGTCAAAATAGTTTATGTCATAATGTAGACAGACAGACAGGAGATATCACTATTTTTGAAACTGATACTATTTTATGTGTCAGACTTCAAGTATCAATACTGATACGGAGTATTTTTTTTTACAGAGCATAGTAATTTGTTTTTAAATGATTGTGTTTTAGAATTGCTAGTATCAATGGGTCACTCTGTATTTAAGCAAACTAATATCATGACACAGTATCAAAGTCACCATAAGAAATTTATTACAAAATACAGTATATATTAAAAGAATGAACCCACTTGCTATAGACCAGGGTTGCTTTTGGGTGCCAGAGTCTATCCCAGCTGCCATAGGGCACAAGGCAGGAGCAAACCCTGGAAAAGGCACCCATCCGATGCAGGGCAAACACACCAAACACAATCCAAGGCCAATTTAGCTTTACCAGTTCAACTAACCTGCATGACTTTGAACTGTAGGAGGAAACTTATGCAGACACAAGGAAAACATGCAAACACCAATCAGGGAGGATGTGGGTCACAAACCTCTATCTTATTACTGTGAGACAGCAGCATTACCACTGCACCACTATGCTGCCCAAAATGAACATACAAATGTAATAAAGATAATATGAACTGTTATGTTTTCATAAAGATTTTCTTCTTTGTTTAATACATGTGCAGTAAAACAGGCAATCACTTCACCAAAGAACTTAGATCGATCCCCTTAGAACATTAACATTTACAAAAAAATAATATTCCTACATTTTCCTTTTTTATTATATTCTGCCCTTCTGTTTTGTAGAGAAAGATTTTGTCATATTACTTTACATTTAGTAAAGTTTTAAAGTTGTATTTAGAAAAAATAACGTTGACATTTTTACGCCTAATCCTACTTTGCCTCTGTGGGTGTAAGGCTGGAACAATCCCTGGACAGGGTGAGAGCCCATCACAGGGAGAAAAAACACACACACACACACACATATCAGGGGTCAATTTAACATTGCCAATCCACCTAAAATGCGTGTCTTTGGACTGTGGGAGGTGACGATTTTAACAATACAAAATTAAGTAGAAAAATTATATTTTATTACACTAGATTCTGTTACTAATGCAATTAAAGTACTTTTAAAACCACTAAACTTGTAAAATAATTACTATTTTTATTTATAAATACTTGGGCACTTATTTTGCTGAAATAAAAACAACTTTCAGTGAAAGTTTTCATCTTCAAATTAGGCATAGATAATAAGCATTTTGCATAGTGTTAAGACTATTTAACATTCTTATTTATGTACATTGGTTAAATTGTACCCTTCGTTTAATTTGCAGAAAAAAACAAAACAGACACAACCTGTGACAAAATGGTCTGACAGTGATGCCTTACACTATTATGTGTCCTCCATTATGCCGATTGGCTTAACATTTCATAAGTATTAATAAGTGGTAAATAGCTCAATTTTAAACTCATCTAAAATGTCTTCACTAAATCCCCATCTATGCAAACCTGCTAGTAGCAATTACCTGGATAATGTCTCGTGCTTCTTTGACAACTCTCCTGCAACATCCTTGAACTGGCACTGATTATGGCTAAATCTCCAAACTTTAGATTTGCATCTTTTGATGTTTTAAAAACGATGGTCAGAATGTGTGCTTTTTAAATATTCAAATGGGCTGTTTTGCCACTGTACTGTTCCTTCTTCTCACAAATATTGCATTGGGAGGTTGTATTATTTTCTATATGTAAAAGGTAGCAGCATACAACTCTATGCTTTTAGTCTTCCATTGTCATACACAGTCTGTGCTTGAACAAGTGGCAGGGCTTTATTGCATTCTTACATCACACTGCAAGTCTGCTCATTTCAGTAAGTGAAAGCGGAAAGTGCATTAGTATATTCTATGCACTTGCAAGAATCTTGCCACCATATCTTTCAGAAAAAAAAAAATAGTAATCAATATTTTTTTAATGGTACTCAACACCAAAAGAGTACAGTTTGAGAATCTAAGTATCGATTACTGTGATATTGATCTGCCTATCCCTCATAGATAGTTCCACCTTAATAAAAGAATAAGTGTCTATGTGTCTGTCCAACTGCTATATCACTGTGATTCCAAAAGATGACGCATCACAAACATTAACACTGCTTTTACGAATCCCATACCAAATGGCATATAACAGAGACATATGCATCGCGTGGTGCACTGCAAATGATAATGCTGAGGTCTACTTTGATCGCTAAGATTTCAACCCATCTTAGATGGGTAACACAACTAGTACAGAGATATTCAAGTAATCTCCATCAGTTTAGGTATTTATAATAACTTTTACCCCTAAATAACCAAAAATGACTCTTTCCAGCTTTCTCTCATAAATTGCCTTTGTGAGGATTTTAAAACATCTGTACCTTATTGTACTGTTATGCAAATATGTCCTAGTTTTTGGAGCATTCAAATGTTTCTGAAAACAAACGGCATTTAATCTTTTACCATATTCCCACACTAGAGAGCCAACTTTAGAAGACAAATTAAAATTTCATTACCAACTTTATAATATGCATATCAGAAAACATGACACCTTGAATATACCTCCCTAACATACAATGTCTGACACATGCTACATACCAGTGTTTCTGAAGTGGCGATCTCTCATGTGTCTAATGAGCGTATCCTTGGAAACACTCTTATAAGGGCACATTTTGCACTTGAACTGCTGAACCACTACCACTTCCATCATTTCTTCCAGGTTAGCCAGATCCATGGAACTGTTTTGTAAGTTGTTGGTCCGGTCAGACTCCCCACCATCTGGGGATCTAGATTGACGAGGCTCATCGGGCTCTAAATAATCTGAATTTGGATGATCTTCTGACATATCTGCTTGACTGCTATATCTGGAATGCAGTGGCTGGTCTGGACCATCTTCAGAACATCCCAAGTAGCAAGAGCCCTGGGGTTGATCAGGATGTATCCCACTACACTCAACATATTGGGAATGCTGTGTCTGATCTGGGTGCTGCCCACTATAGTCAACATATTGGGAGTGCTGGGGTTGATCTGGATGTACTTCATTGCACTCTATGTATAATGAATGCTGGGGCTGATCTGGGTGTTCATCACTGCACTCTATGTACTGGGAGTGTTGAGGCTGATCAGGGTGATCTCCACTACACTCCACATACTGAGAATTCTGGGGTTGATCTGGTTGGTCCCCACTACACTCCACATATTCAGAATGTTGAGGCTGATCTGGATGGTCCCCACTACACTCCACATATTGTGAATGCTGGGGTTGATCTGGATGTCCTTCACTGCACTCAACATACTGGGAGTGTTGAGGCTGGTCTGGAAGTACCTCACTGCACTCAACACAGTGAGACTGTTGGGTCTGGTCTGGGTGTTCCATGTGCTCCTCATGTTCCTGGTACCCTGAATTCTCAGGTTGGTCAGGTTGGTCTGGATGTATGACTTCTTGATCCGAAAGCCTAAAAGAATGAACTCGATGTTCACCTAACTCTGACTGGTCAAGGCATGTAGAAGTAGGGCCTTCACCCAGAGCCTCTATAGAAATACGACTTGAGAGTCCAGTTGATGACATCTGTGAAACAATTGGAGCACCTGAAAGTGAAATGTAAGAAAAGCGCTATATAAATGCAAAGAATTATTATTATTATTAAATGAATGTTCAATGAATCTTATACTGTTTACAGAGTTAGACAAAAAGCTTGTCAGTCTCAAAAAGAAAGGAACAGCAGTACTTGTTCCAAAATAATAATAATAATAATAAAGACACCTTACAGACTTCCTTTACTTGTAATTGTCATATAGAGCCTGATAATTGTCTCATATTGTATTGATTAGCTTGGCTAAACTTCAACAGGAAATTTTTCTGTTAACATTTCTATTAAACCTGAGGTGGACTACCTCGCAAAGCTGCTTGCAAGACATTCATTTGATGATAGATGGAGTTGTTTGTGTTTTACTCTGTTTGAACAGAACTAAAATGAACATAAATAGAAAGAGGTGAACTTCTGTTTGACACTATACATAATTTGGCTATTCAAGCTTTGGTTCTCTCTCTTTTGTATTAGTTTGACTACAAGTTTGTGGTTTACATTAAATAATCAGGTGGACATAATATTCATTAATCCTTCTTGTACATTAATATTGACATTACAGCTCAGCTATACTACATATGAACAATATTTATTTGTATTATGAAGTTGATTTAAATTCTAAAAAACTGCCATCAGTCCTTCAGTAAACATTCAAAATAACTGTTTCCAGATTAAAAAAAAAAATAAAAAAAGACTTACCATCATCTGGACCCTGCAAAATTAGATACTGGTTAGTTTCAGGAGACCCATCCTCAGCACTGGTCACAGCAATGCACCCTAGAGTTGAATTTAAATAAAGTTTTAGTCTTATACTCTCATCATGCCATCTTTTCTGAGGAGATCTGTGTTAAAAAATTCAGGGTGACTTTGACAACACAAACGTCAATACAAAAAACATTTGGAGCAAGGCCTCCACAATAAGAGCTGACCAGATCTAACTGCAAAACTTTAAAGAATCATACCTGATTTTTGGTTGGGTACTACAAGTAGCTCATTAAATTTTATATCTATCTCCATATATTTGATTACCTGTCTTGTGGCATGCTCATTAACCAATTTATTCTAAAGGCACTCTGGCAAGATCTTATTGTGAATGGCCTTAAAATAGCTTATCTAGCTTTACATGAAACACCAGAAAAAGATGGTCCTTACCACTTATAAGATCAGGACCAATAGTGGATTCAATGATTTTGTCAATTGCAGAACCCAAGTCTGTAGATGTGGAGGCTGTAGAGTCAGATACTATCATGGTACCTTCACAAATTGCACTGGAATGTACCAGAACCTGAGGAGACTCTGAGACAAGAACAGACTGTGTGACTGTAGAGACACTAGACACACTTGTTGACTGTGCCACGGAGGAGGAATCTGGGAGATGGATCACTGCCATGATATCAGTACTGGAGCTGGTCTCTGGTATCAGTTGCTTTACAAAGAAACAAAAGAATTACACAAATTTAAAATTGAAATAATTATTGGAAAGCTATGTTTTAAACACTCAATTTACCCTCCTACACATCAAGCTTAAGCAATATGTGCCATCTCAAGAAGGGTTTTTTGTGTCTCCCAGCATAGTCTCAAGAGCATGGAGGAGATACCAGGACTATCTTGTGCAATCTACTGTAAAACTAAAAGAAATGGAAATTCAATGTACTATGTACAGGTTTGTAAAAAAAAATTGGTAAACACTGGTAAAAGGGGGCTTTGCTGAAGGAAACTTTGAGACATAAATGGATTATTTAAGCTTGATAATGGATAGATGGATAACATTACTTGTAAAACCGAAATGTTTTTAACCAGAAGATATTTTTGCAGGTCCATCTGATGAGACAACAGTTTTCACAAGCTGATGCCAACAGAGGGTCATCAATGGATGCTATTTAAATATATACAGTTTTTCAGCAAATTACCTAAAAAGACATCTATCTTCCTGTCATCCTACTTTAACCAATAACAATTGTCAATAATTTGAAATGTTTTAAATCCTTTTATAATCATCTTTGTATTATTGCTAATACCATACCTTAGGTACTTTACTTGCCAAAGCAACGTATTACGGCACGCTCCCATCTGAAATTTACACCAATATAAACTCAATGCAAATATTACAAAATATTTCTTCACACGGAGGACTATGGATACATGGAACAAATTAAACTGTACTTCAAAGTAGTAACTTGGATATATTCTAAATGAAGTTTGGTATTAGGGACACATCAGGTGAACAGAAATGGGTTGAATGACCTTGTTAAAACTTTTATGTTCTTATAAATAAGCACATGTGAATAGTAATTAGAAAACATTTTGAAATAGCAACAGCATCTTCCCACCACCTTAAGTAGCTTAAATTTTCACAGGGGGAGATTAATCTACAGATGAAAACCTAAATTGAACACAGACAGCATTTGAACCCAAGGGTATAATGCTGAATCAAATCACTGGATCACTATGCCAATCTGTACAATTTTTAAGTTTAATTAGACACTTGTATTTTGTAATACATTTTAGAAAGATTATACAGTTAATGAAAAGTACAAAATATTGTCATTGGTTACTGTGCTACAAAAAAGACAATGTTGCTGCATTAGAAGCTATGTGGAGAAAAACAGCTAAGGTTTTCCCAGGATTACTCTTGTTGAAAATCAATCTCTTTAATATTAAGCAAAGTATACTCAGAGGAGACTTCAATGCAGGTCAGCAAAATTTTTAAAGGTATGTATAATGTCGATCCAGCTAAGTTTTTTTTTAAATTAAACATTAAATAACTTATTTGAGGACAATTGTGTAAATTATAATGAAACTACAGACAAAATTAATTAAGCACTTCTTTATAAAAACAATCATGAGAATCTACAACAATTTGCCAGTTCATGTAGCTGAAGTGGAAGCCTTAGTAACATTTAAATATCATCTGGACGAGAAAATTTTACAGTTTAGCAATTAGCTTACCCAAACTAGTGTAAAACGTGAAAGGTTTCCTTTCATTTGTTAAACTTCTTTTATTCTTGTGAAGCTAAGCATATATGATCTTTTTTTGTAATTGCTTAAAGGGCTAGTTACAAATGCTTATTGAAACTAAGACTTTACCTAAAGAAACCTGAAAGAGTGCAGCAGTAAACAAAAATTAATCTTCTATAGAATATTTATCGTATATATTGATTATTCTGTTTACTATTGTCCATAAGTTAAACATATTTAAAACATAATATACCATTTTCCTCCTTGATGTGTTTGCAACCACAGATTCACAACATTCTGTTGATACCACTACAAAAGAAAAACCTACCAACAGTTCTCAAATGTTAAAACTTCACCAAGGTTTAACTTACTCAATACCCTAGATGGAGTAACTGATTTTACAGAAAGGTAAAGCTACCTGCCCAAATCCACTTATGAAAACAGTGACTGAGAGTTTAACCTGGCTTTATTCATTTCTTCCTGTTTTTAGGACTTTAGATTTTTGTATTTCTAAGCAATTCAAAACATTACCAATATAGACAACTCTGCATTACAAGTCATACATTAAATACAGATATCACTGGACAGTCAGCATCACAGTAGATTACTAAGAAGAATTTGTATGTCATATTTAATTTTGATGGTTTTTAAACAAATAGGTAAACCGCTATAAACATTAACAATGATATTTCAATGTAAAAACAGTAGAGGTTATTTTGGCTACCATAACATTGTATTTTCCTTGGGGGAATATTTGCAAACATTAAGAAAATGTGTCTGTTACAAGTCTGTAAGAGTTGACACTTGGGTGACTGCAATCTTTAGGGTGTTCAAGAGACAGAAGTAATAAATATTAACTTGGTTTCATCATTCTCCAAGTTTTGTGCAGCAAGCCATGCCGTAAATATTGACTGATCAATAGAATAGAAAAAGACATAACTAACAGTACAATAATATCAAGGGTACAAAAAAGAAAAAAACATTACAACTCCAAAAACAGTATTAAAAAATACAAAAATACCCATTAGATATTTTAATTATGCATTTTACTTACCACTATCCCCTCAGAGCTCTGCCCAACCTGTGAGTCTGAGTCTGATGCAGTAACTGGTATGGTAGCTGTGTCACTGCTATCAGCAGACATGGCTTCTGATGACTCTATACCAATTCCACTCTCAGATGGCTCTTCAATGCCCAAAGGTCCAGCATCACTACTGCTTTCAACTTCATTCTCCTCTGAATCCATATTTGCTGGTAATGACAAACTGATCTTGAAAGCCTATGTAACCTGCTCTAAATTAAGAGGAAAGAGAGAAAGAAAAACTTTTACAGAACTGATTACTAGTTCACAGTACAGTACAGTACAGTACAGTAGAGCATCTTTATTTCCAGTTACTCTTAAATAAATATCTGAGGAAAATGAAAATTAGATTAACTAAAGGTCCATTCACTTTCATTATGTTTCTGTGGATATGGGTCCTTATGGAAACTAATTAAACATGGGCATGGCTGACCAGACTTTGACTTATTCAACAACTACAGTATCCCTGATGTGATGTTTATAACCTAGATGATAAATGTATTGACTGTATGAGCTAATAGTCAGGAATTTACTTTTGTATTTAATCTAAATAATCAGGCTGTAAATAAAAGAGCAGAAAATTAGATTAATTCAGTGATTCTCAAACTCAGTCCTATGGACCCTAAGTAGCTACAGATTTTTACTCCAACCAATTTTTACAATCAGCGAACTATTGTACTTCTAACTGATCTCAATTAATTAGCTGGATAATTTTTTCTCTTATTCAGCATTGAAATAAGCACAACAGTATGATTTTTACATTTATAAGACAACTAGAAATATTTGTATTTTTGTCACAGCTTTAAATGCTTAACTTTCTTTGGTTGTTTTCCTAATACTTTTCCCTATAAATGTGTTGTTTGTCTCCTTAATTGTATAATAGTAATGACCATTAACAATGGGCACAGCAGGCACCCAAGCAAATGACACTGAATGCTGAAATACTTTGGTGTCCGACACACTAATGTGGTCATTAGAAAATAATGGATCAAATAACCAGGGCACCTAGAAAAGTAGAGTAAAAATGATAATGAAAATTTTACGAACAAGACCTAAACACAAAACACACTAAACTTATCTCCATGTAACATACAAAAATGCTTGGTACATTTTAATAAATACTTACCAAACCAGTTTTGTAATTTGTACATTGACCCCAAAACATAAAAATTGAGAAATAACAGCTTGCTAAATTAAACTGGGAGTTGTTAAAAAACAGAAGCCGGCTGGAATAAAAACCTGCAGCTACATCAGGTACCAAATGAGTCTGAGAATCACTAGATTACTTCAAAGGGCTGCTGTTCTACTTAGAACTATTACTCAGAACACATCAAAGAAGCAATGAAACACGTGGTTCATACCAATTATCTGGTGGAAGCTGGTCTTTATACAATGACTAGGAAAAATAAAATATACAACAATTTTACTAAGACCACAAGGAAGTGTGTAAATTCCACATCTTTCAGCATCCCTCTTTAATATTTGAATGATAATGACCTAAGAAGTGAATTGGGCACCCTTGATAAATGTGAGCACTGACAGCTAAATTTCTGGAAAAGAGACAAATGTCTTCATCGGGAATTTATTATGATAATAAAATCAATAATATTATTTATTGTAACATTATACTGTAGCACTAGAAAATTTCTAGTTTCACAAAAAAATAAGTGGCCTTGTTAAAGCCCATTAAATGGCTTGTTTTTACAAGTAAGATTTAATTAAAAAAAAAAAAAAAAACTTTTAATGAAACGGAAACATAAATATCTGATGATTTTTTAGATATTATTAAATTTTGTCTATTTTTTTTTTTTACATATTTCACACAATCCTCTGAAGAACAAGAGAGGGATAAAGGCACAGGGTACAGTTGCAGAGACAGCAAACCTTTCATTTTTTTATTTTTTTATTTACAGCAGGGGTTCAAAACTCTTTTCCTAACATACATACTCAGTCACCAGAGCTGACTGCTTTAAATGCAAACAACTGCATCTTTCATGGGCAGCATGGTTGTACCGTGGATAGTGCTGCAACCTCACAGCTTCAGCTTCTTGAGTTCAAACCCCAGCTCTCCCTGTATCCTGACAGGTTTTCTTCAGGTGCACTGGCTATTTCTCACATCCCAAAGATATCCAGCTTTAATGATCTTAGACTGGACAAGAATGAGTGTGTGACAATAACCTGTGATGGACTGGTGTCATAGGGTTTGTTCCAGCCTTGTATCCAATCCTACCAAGGCTCTATCTCCACATAAGTTCTGTATTGAAGTAAATGGGTTTGCGAAAGAAATAAATGAAGGCACCATTCAATCAATCTCGGTGTTCTGATGAATCAATAATACTATGAAATGTGCACTTTTTAACTTTGTCTTTAATTTCCTTAGTGATACGTTTTCTCATGGAAAAACAATGAGAAAAAAATGCTAATTCATGTAACAGAAAAAAGGCCATACAAAAAATAACTGTAATTACAGTAGGCCAGTTATGTCTAGCGTACTGTTGCAGACTTAGTACATGTCCTTTATGTGATACGTTTTGAAGCAAAATCCAAGTTTTAGCTCAATCATGCAATCGGGACAAGAGTAATATATTTCTTTGCACACTTTCTTGCCTGACTCATCACTTTTTGAGCAACACACAACACACATTTGTGTAGGATTCTCCTTTCTTGCTGTTAGTGAGCAGTGGGCAATGAAATGATGACCAATCAGACATTCTGGAATCACATGTTATGCTATGACAACCCATCATTCCAGATGAGGTTGAATGCTGGTGCTTCTTCACAATACTTTCAACCAACTTCCATGTGAAGTCTACATGACTTATGGCTGGCCTTTTCAGCAATTGTTGTTGTATAAGACAAATGTGTTCCATAGGCACTGTTCAAGCAGATGTTAAGATTTTCTTATATTTTTTCTGTTGTTTGCACATGAGAGGGTATAAGATAAGTGGTTTAGGAGGCTGACATATTTATTATCTTTCCATTTGATCACAAACATTTTGCTTTTATGTCACGCACCTACTGCACCACACTGCAGCTTTATGCAATCAAAGTCACCAGGAATATCATGACTGTTCAGTTGTACAGTGCCATATGCATCAGTTTTCCTTAGTAGTAAAATTTCAAGAAGTTCAGGTGACATTTGGAAAATGTCCATCATTATACAGTAAACTTGGTCAAGCAAAGGGTAATGTATCGAATTCCAGATGTACCCAGAGCTTCACGCACATAGCATGCAGAACTGACACTGAATTGTGCCCACTTGGAAAACATGTACAGAAGCTGTGACAGCTTCCTTGTGAACCACAAGACTTTCTTCAATACTTATGTCACTATAGGGAACATACACTTACTGCATATTTTTGATAATTGTCTGATACACATCCCACAATGTGTACAGTTTTGGTGCTGGGTGATTAGCATCATCAAAGTTGTGGTAGTTCATGAAATGCAGGTATCTCATAAGTGAAAAAAACCACACTCACTCATAACTTAGCCAAAACTAGGTATCTGCAACAACCGGTTTATGGACGAGTACCATCTTTGCACTGGTTTACCTACTAAGTTCAGCAGTTTCTGCAGTAACAGGCAGCCAACAATTAGGGCAAGCAAACAGTTTACTTTGACTTCTCTGATACTGCTAAGTATAGCAGTTCGTTTCAACAACCATTTTCTCCACCAGACTATCATCAACAAACAGTTGCAAATACTCCGGATAATCATGATCAACAGACACCTTTAGAATGAACAGCTGCTGGATAAACAAAAGTGGTATCATCCCAACACCAGAAGAGAGCATCATTGTGACCGAACAGGTAGAAATCTATCTAAAAGGTTTCATTTCCATAATCCATGTTCATGTTTGATGTCCAAGTCACAGTATCATCACTATCACTTGAATCAACTAATGGTCCAGTTTCAGTTTGTTCAAAAACTGCCTGTAATGATTTTGAATGAACACTCACACTTCATCTTAACAGAGCTCTGGGCTCACTTTATTTACACTCGGGTATAGCACATGTGAACAGAACAGCTAGTCGTGTTTCCGACTTACAAACAACGCACGTTATGACGTAAGTCGTTTTCTTAAAGTTGTACACTCATTACATCTCCCCTTTTCAGTTTTTCTTTTTTTTTTTTTCTTAACAGAACAGAATTAAACATTAACGTTCCTGGCTACTGATAAATTATCAACACCTTTCAACAAAACCTTATTTCCCAGTTTTCTCACTGCTTACTCTAACCCCATAGAAGAACATTGTTACTTAAATCTGTAAACCCTTATAACCAATATATTGTTCTTCATCTTTCACCATCTTTTTTTTTTTTTTTTTTTACAAATCTAATCTGTCCACTGGTCTGCTCAATCTGCCAGATCTAGTCACGACTAGTCCTTTTTGGGTCTTTGGGGCCTGAGACAAAGTTGTCTCCATATGCACTGTAGACGTAGGCAGCTGTTCATGTATTTGTTCTGGTTGAACTGGAAGTTGGTTTCCTTCCGCTGGGGCAGGGCAGAGCTGTAAGTGACGACGGTTGCGTCGCAGCATTGCTCCTTGGTGTGTCTCAATGACAAAAGATCGAGGAGTTGTACTCTCGCCTCTGACCACAGCGGCTGTTCCCCAGGTCTTTTGATGATCCAACTTTGTGAGCACCGCATCACCTGACCTTAGCGATGGTAAAGGTCTAGCTCCATTGTGACGATTAAAGTAGAAAGCTTGCTTTTGCTTTTCCATGGAATCTTTTCTCCTCACATCTTCAAGATTTGGCCACTGAGGCTGAAGAAGTGTCTCAAGCAATGGAAGTGTAGTTTTAATCTTTCTGCCCATAAGAGAGTTCAGCTGGGCTGACCCCCGTTGTGATGCAAGGTGTGGCCCTGTAACTCATCAGAGCCAGAAGAGGATCTTTCTGTTGCAGAATTTTCTTCGCAATTTGCACCCCTCTCTCTGCATGTCCATTTCCTTGAGCGTGGTGTGGACTGGATGTGATGTGCAAAAAGTCAAATTCCTTTGCAAATTCCTGGAACTCAGCACTCACGAACTGAGGACCATTGTCCGAAACTATTTCATCAGGGCAGCCAAACCTGGCAAATAGTGCCTTCAGTTTTAACACTATTTCTGAGGTAGTGGTTGCTGGCATGTGAAGGATCTCAAGAAATCGAGAGAAATAGTCTGACACAACAAGGTAAGTGTGCTTATTATACTCACACAAGTCAATAGCTAGCCTTTTCCAAGGTCTGTCTGGAAGGGGCGTCGAGATGAGAGGCTCCTTTTGCTGTGTCTGTTTCATCTCAAGGCATATTCGACAGGACTGAACCTTTTGTTTTATTTCTGACGAGATGCCTGGCCACCACACCGATATTCTGGCCAGCTCCCTACACTTTGTCAGACCTTGATGTCCATCATGTATCTTGTTTAGGATATCTTCTCTCAGGACATCTGGAATTAACATACGGCTTCCTCTTGTCAGTATTCCATTGTGCTCAGACAGCTCGTTCTTGAAATGGAAAAACTGTTGAATTGCCACTGGAACGTTGTTTATGTATTTTGGCCATCCTGACCTGATATACTTCAGTACAATTTGCAGGTTATTGTCAGCTTTTGTAGCAGCCCTAATGGCTTCAAGTTTTGGTGGGCTTGCAGGCATGCATTCAGCAACATTAGCAATGTAACACTCCACGTCGGTGTGTGTATTGAGATCATTTTTCTTGTATGCTAGTGGGCCTCGGGATAGTGTATCAGCCACCACCAAAGTGTTTCCTGGAGAATATTCTGCTGTCAGTTTAAATCTCATTAGCCTCATAAGTAGTCTCTGATATCTTAATGGAACACTGTCCAAGTCCTTCTTACTCATAAGAGGCACTAACGGTTTGTGATCTGTTACCAACTTGAAGTTTTCAAGGCCTATTAGGTATTTTTCAAATTTTTCACAAGCCCAGACGCTCGCCAGACATTCTTTCTCAATCTGGGCATATCTGGATTCTGCCTCAGACAAACTGCGTGAGCAGTATGCTACCGGTTTCCAGTCTTTCTCATGCAGTTGCAATAGTACACCACCTATGCTATAACATCAGCTGACACAGCAGTAGGTAGAGTCACATCATAGAACTTCAAAACTGGAGAAGTAGAAATGCTGTCTCCTGGGGACTGGCCCAGGTCCATGTAGCTGTTGATCTCAACAAGTCATACAGTGGTTTGCCTTCTGTTGACAAATTAGGAATGTATTTGCCTAGGTAATTAAACATCCCTAGTATCCGTTTTGGCTCCTGAACATTGTATGGAGGTGACAGCTCACGGATTGCTCTGACCTTCTCAGGATCGGGTCTCACACCTGATTTGTCGATCAAGTGACCAAGGAAGTGAAGCTGATGTTGTCTCAGCAGACACTTTTCACGGTTCAACTTCAACCCCGCAGACTCAATTCTCTTCAATACATTGGTAAGCCGTTTGTCATGCTGTTCCATGGCGTCTCCATACACCAATATATCATCCATATACACCGATACTCCACCAAGCCCTTGTAAAGTTTCCATCATCTTCCGCTGAAATATTTCTGGGGCACTGGTGATGCCGAAAGGAAGACGTTTAAAGGAGTACCTTCCAAACGGTGTTATGAAAGTGGTCAGTTTGCTGCTTTCTGGGTGTAACGGTATCTGCCAAAAACCTGAGGCAGCATCCAAAGACGAGAAGACTGTTGCACCACTCAGTTTTGCAATTATCTCCTCTGCAGTTGGAAGAACATATCTTTCCCTTTTTACAGCTTCATTCAACTTTTTCAGATCTACACAGATGCGAACCCTCCCGTTCTGTTTAAGCACCGGCACCATGGGTGCGCACCAGTCCGTAGGGTCTGTCACTGGCTCAATGACCCCATTCTCTTCCATTCGCTGAAGCTCCTCTCTTACTTTTTGTATAAGAGGCAGTGGAACTCTGCGCGCTATGTGTACCGCATATGGCTGAGTATTGTCCTTAAGCTGGATTTTAACAGGTTCTGTTTTAAGAGTTCCATGCTCACCAAATGCATTGTGAATTTCCTCAATGCGTTTCACCACTCCCATTGAGGATGCAGTGGATCGGCTTAACAAATTGTTCACATTTTGTCCATGGATAACATACACTGGGAATGTGTACACACTTCCTTTATATGTGGTACTGACTTGAAATTTCCCCAAGCACTCAAGTCGTCCTCCAGGACTACACAGTGTAACACTAGACCGCTCCAGCGTTCTCCTGGGATTAAGCGTGCAGAATGTTTCTTCACACATGATGTTTGCATCTGCACCAGTATCAATTTTAAATTTAACTGGTGTCTTTCCAATGGAAATTTTTACAGTCCATTGCTCATCATTATTTTGTGGATTTGTAACAGCTCCCAGGAAATATGGAGTCTGTGCAACAGTTTCTGTCACTTCTTTCACTGATTTACTGTGGCACATTCTTTCCCAGTGACCCACTTTTTTACATTTATTGCATGTTGATTTTATTGCTGGGCATTTTTCCTGATACTTGTGTTTAATCTTCCCGCATCTCCCACATTTTTGTTCTCCTTGCTCTTTATCAAATTTTCTTTTAGGTTTCCATCTGTTTTCCTCTGTCTGCTGCTTTCCCTTGTGCTATCTCTTGTACTGCAGCGCACGCCTCCCCCTGCTGGTGAACTTAGAGCGCTACCTCTTCACATTGGCGCACGCTTTGAATAGTTTGAGCTAACGTGAGGTCGGACATTAACTGCAGCCTGCGCGACAGTTCTTTATCGAGTATGCCCACAACTATCCGATCCCGAATGTGTTCATCTCTGTATTCTCCGAAGTCACAATGTTCCGATAAATCATACAGAATTCTAATAAAAGTTTCTGCCTTTTCACCCGGGCGCTGTACTCTTTGATAGAAACAGGCTCGCTCGTGAATCACATTCCGTTTAGGGAAAAAGTACTCGTCGTATTTTCTTAACACAACGTCGAATCTCTTCTTGTCACCTTCCTCATCAAAGGCGAACGATTTAAATATGTGTTCGGCTTCGTTACCCATGGCGTAAATTAATGAACTGACCTGGACTTCACCGTCTCCTTTATCCAGTTTGGTAGCACTCCTAAAACGCTGAAAACGTAGCTTC
>NC_041403.2:122996796-123169296 GCF_900747795.2 Erpetoichthys calabaricus
AAGTGGGCAACTCAATTTTTCATCTTGGCTAGCATGTTTGTTAGGTTTAGTATGGACAATGTTTGTATGCTCTTTAATCTTTACATGTTTGTCAAATGCCGGGTAACTGAAATTCTTTGTCCCAATAAAAAAAGCACTGGTTTTGTTTACTAGATGCAAGTGTTCACAGCAAATCTTACATCACGTCTCAGAGTGCTAATCATTAGCTTCAAGCCACTATGTCTCCTGGAGCCATGTTTTGGAGAAGACTCGTTTCTTACACTCAGCCTCTGTCTCGGTCTAGCATTTCATCGCACTTGACAGAATACCAAAGTAATTCCTTAAAATCTGTTGCTTTTTTGACATTACGTCCAATGAATTTTGGTCGCAGCCAGGAGGCACCTCGAGCAGCATGAAGCCCGGGAGATCTGCACTTCTGCCACACCTGAGCAGGTGGAGGAAGGATCTTCCAGGGACGCCCGGAGTGCTTCCGGGTACTCGTGCGGCACTTCCACCACACCAGAAAGTGCCGCCATAAGGTCATCAACAAGCACCTGAAGCACATCCGGGTGAATACAAAAGGGGCCGCCTTCCTACAGTCTGGAAACGAGAGTCGGGTGCTGGAGTAGGACGACGCTCCAGCGAAAAGAAGAGAGGCGGCCCAAGGACGGTTAAAGGTCTGTGGAAGGGTGTTTGGTGCTGGGAGCACTGTGTGTGTGAGGGACTTGTGTCTTGCAGGACTTGGCTGAATAAACGTGTGTGTTTTAAGAGCTGCCGGTGTCCGTCTGATTGTGTCTGGGCTGAAACCCTCACAACAAAAAGGACCGAATATAACAAATATAAAAAAATTCAAGGCTGCAAGTTATTGATAACACGGTACATAAAACAATAGGAAACTTAATAGACCTCAAGGTCTTCTTAAGAATATCTATGGTGTCCTCTAAATTAGTCTACTTTTGTTTCAATGGATTATTAGTTGTATTTTTATTGTATATTTTTATCAGTATATTTGTAATATTGACACATTTTATGGATTTGTTTCTTGTCAGGCAATGTTATCATTTCTGAATATTTGTCACTTTTATACTTTTTTGTAGTTCTTTTTTTAAGTATTGCTTCTCATTATGACTTTATTGGGCTACTAAATCTGATTTTATTATTTATTTTCTACTATGACTGTGTTAACTCTCTGTTAATTTAGTGGAAAATATTTTTCATCTTTTCCATCACAATCTTGTGATTTCCAGGGTGCCACCATTTTGAGATTGCATCATCCATAACGTGACCTTGGTTGCTAAGGAGCACAAACCCAGAAGTGACACAGTCAACGTTGCCAGCATGATGCTTTATAAACCACCACTTTGATTCAATGTCATCAGAGTTTGTGGATAAACAAAGGAAAAAACTTGTATGCATTAGTAAGTGCGTTTCAGATTTCCTAGGTTCCTGACTTTAGTTTATCAGTACAATTTTGGGTTTGCTGTTTAGAGTTTGATAACAGACAGTACCAGTTGGATATGGATTTTCTGACTAGTTTTGACATTTCTTCTTCTGGTCACCTGCATAACAGGCACCACCAATCTTCTGTGTTATTTGTTGGCTGACACTATTTGGGGAAAGGTTAATACATCACTTTTCAGATTTTGATTTTATTTTTTCTTTTAGACAAAGAGTTTTAGTTTTTTCTTGGTTTAGGTTATCAATTTATCAGACTTATTTGTGCTTAGACCCCTTCCTGACAGGCAAATATTCTCTTCGCTTCTCACTCTGGAAAAAAGTAATTTCTAAGTTAATAAATTAAAGGATCTTCCATCTTTTTGGACATTCCTTTCTTTTGAAGAAATTACTTCATAACTGGTCCAATCAAACAGATATTAATCTCCATTTGTCTAGTAGGATGGCTGGACCATTGTTGTCTCTTACTACTTCATCCTTCCATACTTCTCCATTCTCTGTTATGCATTCCTCCATCTAGCTGAATCGTAATCATAACATTCCCCCACCCATAAACACCCCAACTCCAAGTTTACTTGCCTTTTGATTCAAATTGGCCTTTTAAGATTCAGGTTGTTAGCTCTTGTGGGTTTATGTCTGGTCTCGTGTAAATTACTTCCGGGCTGGGGCTAGTCTGTAATCAGACTAGGAATACCAGGGAAGAGCCGTTGGTGTCCCTACTACCTCAAACTCAGTAATAGCTTGAAAGGATCATCACACAATAGCAGCACTTTAACTGATGAACAAGCCCTTGTACAGTTTTTACATACTTTATAGAGATACTTTGTTAAAACATATACTGGACTAATTGTAGTTTAAATAAAACTGCAGCACTAATGTTTCCAATTGCACATTACACCACAAAAGCAGGCTTGACACAAAGCTGCACAGATGTTCTTTCTAAGACTCTTGACCCGATGGTTCCAGCTATGATTCAGATCACAAAGCTGCTTTGGCATCTG
Source organism: Erpetoichthys calabaricus (assembly GCF_900747795.2). Taxonomy (NCBI): domain Eukaryota; kingdom Metazoa; phylum Chordata; class Cladistia; order Polypteriformes; family Polypteridae; genus Erpetoichthys; species Erpetoichthys calabaricus. The sequence continues at coordinate 122,999,232 of NC_041403.2, forward strand.
CTATCTAACAGCTTAGGCATCGGCTATTATTTCATGGCCAAAAATGATGGACTCTAGTGGACTAAGTGCTTCTGAAAGATCTACCTTCTTAGGTTAAGAAAAAAAAAATTATGAGCTGTCATAGAAATATGTAGTCTGCAATCTGTTGGGCATACTACCCTAAAGTTACCATCAGTCGATAGAAGAAAGAGGACAAAATCCCTACTTTGCACGTTTTTGAGACATTACTAATTATAAGTACTTTACCAATGCCATACCTATAAAGGTTTCTTTTACCAAGATGTTTTTAATGGATCATCTATCTAACTGTCTCTTTACCTACCCACCCAATGATTGCTGGGATAGGCTGCACCATGACACCCATTTTAGAACATCTCCACTTAGACGTTTTAGAACATCCTCATTTTTCCCACTTTTATTGAAATGTAAGCAGTTTAAATCCAGTGAATAACCTGTAATTGTGCTCAAGGTAAGCAGCAAAGTGTTAGGGGTTAAAAAAAAATGTTTACGCTACCAAATATGAAAAAAAAAATGAAATGTTCAGTTATACCAAAGGCACTTTTCAGGAAACAACTAATGGGTTGACAACTTTCAGCTTTTCTAAAGCAATAGAAGTCAATTCCTACAGGTGTGATGTCCCATGCCTGCAGCCAATGGACACCAACCCCTGTTAGGACATCTAGCAGATTGTAAATGAGAATGGACTAGTGCAAATGAGGAGACAACCACAAGTGCAAAAATGTGCAAAAAGTTTAAGCTGATTAAAAGCAGCAGTGTCCATGTGCAGAAATTAATAAATATTATCAACGAAACATAGTGGTCCAAAAAGGGAATATAATTAATAATTAAAACACAATAAGTAGCTCTTCATTGCTCTTCCAATACCAGTCGTTTAATGCAGTCCTCCATTACTCACTCCATAGGCAGTAACTCCATTGCTAACATAACCACTTGCTAGAAATTAACTCTAGCAACATATTTGCTCTGCCTACTCCATCACTGCACTGAACTTTCATTGCAACCACAGACCACAGTTTATCTCTTCGATGAACTCATCTTCTCTGCTTTCTCCTGATGCCACTTGCATCAGAATTTAGCCTCACTACCAGCCCTAGCCCTTACACCTCCAGTTAGTCCAGTAGGACGCTCTCAGCTTTAAAGAGGACAGAACTCCCACTGAAGGAACTGTACTTTTACACTAGATAGGCTGCAAGGAAATTCCAATTATTTTGTGTGCCAAAAGCACTCATTGTTTTATTTGTGTGCTAATTAAACAGGGTTGCCCAGGCAGTGTCCCAACATTCCTTCTGGCATCCTCTGGTCTGTTCGTCCAGTCACAATATTTTTATATGTGTGTAGTGAAAATAAACTGCATTGAGAAATAATTCTGATTTAGAAATCTGGGCTCTAAGTTAGCTCATATGATGTTGACTTTAAGGCTATACAAAACTGTCTATGAATTGACCTTGGGGAATTTAAAGCCAAATCTCTAAAACTCTCAGTCTGTTTTTATTCAAAATAATGGCAAGAATTTTAATTTATTCATTTTTGTCTTTATATGGTATACAAGCAGTCTCAACTGCACATACCGGTATTAAAAAAAGGAAAACTTCATTTTGTTTCGAGTACTACTGTACAGTAGCTTCAAATGTCAGTCCAGTCACTTTCTGCTTGCATTTTGTGTTTCTTCTTGTGTCTTCTCCAAGGGTGGAGTGGTGGCTCTGAGGCTAGAGATCTGCACTGGCAATCGGAAGGTTGCCGGTTCAAATCCCGTCAATGCCAATAGGGACACTGCTCTGTTGGGCCCTTAAGCAAGGCCCTTAACCTGCAATTGCTGAGTGCTTTGAGTAGTGAGAAAAGCGCTATATAAATGAAAAAAATTATTATTATTAAGTCATCCATTTTCCCACTGTGTCTTGGCTTGATTAGTGACTACTTTGATTCATTGCAATGAATGTGGTTGTACATAAGTGATTGCTGTACCAGGCAGACATCCTCTTCAGGACTGGTTCTTACTTTGCGCCCAATGCTGTTGAGTTTCTGCCTCCCCACAAGTTACAATGAATGAAAAAGACTGAGAAAATGAATAGATTGACAAATTAATGTGCAACACATATTCTAGATTTTTTTTTATGGTGTACCATTATTAATGTGTTTAAGGAAACTGAATGCCCTCTTGTGTTATTTACATAATACCAACTGATTTTTACATGTGCTTAAGTAATTAAGATGACATGCCCGTCAAGAGAAGCTTGTGACAAAGTGTATGTTTCGATATACACCCCCACTACAGTTGAATCAGTCTGAACGGAAAAATGAAGCACTCAGTTAAATTAAAAATGCTGTTGAGAAAATCCCTTTGCTTTTTCCAAATGGATGAGATTTTCAGCAGTGCTTTGTAAACTTTTTTTTTTAAATCAATTTAATTGAATCATCTATTGAAAGCATAAAATATTGAAGCCCTGAAATGGACTGGCACCCAAACAGAATTGATTCCTACCTTGCACTTAAGGATTCTTGTATAGATTCTGGCCCCCTGTAACCCTGAAGTTGAAATAATGGATTTGAGATGTTATGTTCTGTATGGGCAGCACAGTGGTTAGCTCTAGAAGGGTGCGTTTGGATCCCAGATTGCTCTGTTTGGTGAAGGCACAGGTTTTCTTCAGATGTGTTAATTAGACTAAGCCGTCCTAGTGTGAGGGGCTGTGTGCTAGGAGCCTGCATTCCCCCATCATTGTTCACAATTTCAGGGCTTTGCCAAGGAATATGATGTGGGATGATAATAATGTCTTTAAAAATGTCTTTCTTTTGGTTAATTTGTTGCATAAATGTAATAGAGGTGATCTGAATGATTTAATCAGCAGTTGACTCTTTTAGTCAGAGAAAGCCAATACAGCACACAAAAAGGTGGTAGACACATTGAAAACTGTATGTAGGTTAGTGTGAAACAGCATGAAGGCTGAGTCAGGTGAAATACTCATCACCAGCAGAAAAAAATGCTCCTAAAATGACAATTTTTCAAGCTATTAAAATGTCAAAAGGAAATTCAGACATATGCCTCTCTGGGTCAAGAATGAATGAGAGCAGAAAGATAACTGTAGTATATGGAAGGAGGTGGTACATCAATTTTTTAATGTGGAATAAGAAGGAGGTTGGTTTAGTAGGTAGAATGTTGAAAACTTTAGAAAAAGGGCAGGAGGCTTTTACAAATTAACACTAGAATCCCTGAAGCCTATGAAAAAAACTTATAATCTCGGGCCACCTTAAATTCCCTCACACCTCCTCATCATCTTTCGTTCTGCAAATGTGTTGATCAGCACCAGCAGCAGGCAGCTTGCTATCCCATCCTCCACCGACGCAGTTTTAGTCGTACACAAAGTTCTCCTAGCTCAAGTCTGTTTTTTCTGGGTGTGAGGTGCCTTGAGTTGTATTGGATAAATAACATATTGTTATTTGGGATACATATATTCATTGTGTGTTCCGTGTCCACAACGATCTGGGTAAGTGTAGGATGACAGGAAACATGACAGGAAACATGAGGCAAGAAATGTTGAACATATAAGTAGAGCAGAAACTTTTTTCATGTTCTACTAATAATTGGCTAAATGCTGATGTGAAGTGTATAATGTGTGAAGACTAAAGTCCAAATATCAAATAAACACTTTCACAAAAGATACAGATATAACAAAACAAGTGCAATTTTTTTCTAGAATTTAACTTTTGCTGAGGTAAGAACTGCAGTCTCCAAGTCGAGAGGTTGTGGGTTTGGTCCCAGTTCATTCATGCATTAACTGTTTGGAGTAGTGAGTGGTTATTATTATTATTATAGAAAAAAAAACATTCATTTGATTTATTTGAGTCTGTAACAGCCAGTGTAAATTTCTGGTAATCGTAAAAGTTAGCGTTTTGTTTTATGACTCACTTTTATTCTCTCAGTCACGTTCATGCTCCCCCAGATCTGACACTATTAGTTTTCAAATAATGACGTGCTATAACAGAGGTGAACTCAAAAGGATGAGGGTTCTGCATCGGAGAAAAGGCAGATCGAATGTTATTTACCTTGATTCACTTACTTATCTTCTTGCAGCGTAAGGTCACAAGTAGACTGCAGGGCTTCCTGTGTTTGATTGACACGGGCATGCTGACAAAGTACATGTGCAATGCTACTTCAGTATGCGAGTGATTTTAGCTACAGGTGGAAGTCCCAATTTACTTATGGTGCCAAGCAGAGTTGTGTGGCGGTGCAGCAGTCTATTAGCCAGTGAAAGCACTGTGAAGAAGCTATCTGTTGTTACAGTTCTGCCTTTGTCTAGAAATGGCTCCTGTTGTTTTTCACACTTTTTGCATGGGTGTCTTTGTTGACAAAGCATAAATGCTGCATGATAGTGGACACGGGACATCATATCTTTGATTGCCGGTACAACAGATAGTTCTAAGCAGGCATCAACCACAGCACCAACTGTGGTCATCACTGCTCTTGTGAAAAGAATGGAGATAAACACCATCAACTTAGAAAGGGAGAGGCAAGTTTGTTGTACCACGTGAACGTCACTGACAGAATAAAACTGAATATTAAAAAAAAAGCACTAACTTTTACAAGTAGTCAAAATTTACACCGGCTGTTACAGACTCGAATGTTTTTATTATATTATAGTAATAACAATAGCAGCACACTACTCACAACACGGAGTACCTGGACTCGAACCTGCAACCTTTTGGTTATAAGACAGCAGTTCTTACCTCTGCACCATCCAAGAAAACATTTCTGTCAACTGACATTTGAGCTTGGGTTTTTAACTCATTGATAGCAACATGTAAATTGAATGATTTTTTTTTCTTTGGTTATAGTCTTGAATATAAGTGCACGTGTTTATTTGATATTTGGTATAAAGTCTTCAGAAATTATACATTTCACATCATTATTAGTATAACATGGAAAAAGTTTCTGCTTTAGATATGTGTTCAGCATATTCTGTCACCCTACATTTACATAGATCATTGTAGAAACGGAACACACATGAAATACAAATGTTCCAAATAACAATAAATTATTTATCCTATACAATTCCAGGCACCTCACACACAGATAAAGAGCCTTGAGGTGGGAGAACTTTTTGCCCAAGTTGAACCCCATTCAGGGGAAGGGGGGGTGGGATAGCTGCTTGTGCTGATCGACACATTTACAAAACAAAAGATGTTGATGAAGAGGTGTGTAGGAATTTAAAACAGCCTGGGATTACGAGTTTTTTTGTAGGCTTCAAGGATTCTGGTGTTAAATGCCAGACCTGCTAAAAACCACAGTGGTCTAATGACATGGTCTTGAATGAGTATGCAACAGGATAGCAAAAAATAAAGCTCTGTCATTGCCACTCATGTTTCACATCGATTGCCATGTTTGCTGTTCTAGGGGCAGATGGATCCATATCAGTCCTTCTTGGTGTCTGACTGTGGCTACTGCTTTTGTATTTCAATATATTATATGTCTGGATGAAAGGTAAGAGATGAGGTATGCACAATTTTTAATATATGACAACAATCTCATTTTCTTAAACATTGACTCAAACTTACCCAGTAGTTTTTTTACAAGATGGCTCATTGGCTTTGTTACTTACTGACTGGATGAAATCTTTGCTGTTTCGTAGTCTTGTGAATACTCTTGGATTATCAATAGCTTTGAGCCTATTACCTGTTTTAAAATTAGTCTTGAATTCCACTATGCATGTTTGTAGTAGTGCGATCTAACAAACTATCATGGCCATAAGACTGTGAGTTTCCGTGAAAAACAAGACTTTGGAGAAAGCCATTCATCTCATTTCCTTTCAAAACTGTGAAATGAAAAAGCAGCCACTCTGCATTTCTTAAATAATATAATAGGCACTTTTAGTTATTACTCTCATACATACTGTATGGCTGTGGTGGGCAGGCCCGGAGTTTGTTTCCTGCCTTGCGCCCTGTGTTGGCTGGGATTGGCTCCAGCAGACCCCCGTGACACTGTAGTTAGGAAATAGCAGGTTAGATAATGGATGGATGGATACTGTATGGGCTGCTACTCACCTATTCAGTCTGCTAAAAGACTGAGGAAGTCCCTTATCAGAGATTTAATGAATGATAATAATACACATGCATATTATGACCAGCAAAGCTTTCACAGAATTACAAGTGACAGCACTGCCAGTTTTATTATTGGTCACACTTATGATAGGGAATTTTACAACTAACTGTTAGTAATACACATTTACCCAGAGCACACATTTAAACAGCTCTTTGATATGTCACTTAGATTATCTTCAGACAGCAAATAGATATACATTTCCAGATAAACTGAAAAAAGTAATAATAATAATAGGCATCATTTTACAGCTCAAGTTGGTTTGCTGGGAGACAATGTCAGAGAGGTGAGATTGTGTTGGTTTGGACATGTGCAGAGGAGAGATGCTGGGTATATTGGGAGAATGATGCTAAGGATAGAGCTGCCAGGGAAGAGGAAAAGAGGAAGACCTAAGCGAAGGTTTATGGATGTGGTGAGAGAGGACATGCAGGTGATGGGTGTAACAGAGCAAGATACAGAGAACAGGAAGATATGGAAACAGATGATCTGCTGTGGCAACCCCTAACAGGAGCAGCTGAAAGAAGAAGAAGAAGAAGGTATCATTTTCCAAAAAAACTTAACTTCTACTTGTGCCATGTAATGATTAGGCTTGCAGTTTGTGCAAATTATGGAAATCAAAGCACTTGCTCTAACAGCACGTGACTATAGTTTTCAATGGATTTTTGTCCAAGGTACTCCTTCCACATCCCTAATGCCACTGCAGTCAGGTTAACTAGCATCTCTAAACTGGCCCCAGTGTGAGTGAATGATGTTACATGTGCTTGTGAACCCTGTTATTTGTGATGAGCACAATCATTTTTGCAAAATGGTGCTTTGCTTTACATAAAAATTTGTAAAACAAATGATGCTGTGCTTCATGCATAATCTGTGCCATTGAAAGCATTTTCATGCATTAATTCCACATTTGTCTGCAAAGAGACTGTGGAGGCTGACAGAGAAAGAGATCAGCTATCATCACCAGGAGGTGCACCACTCACAGGATTCAGAGATGGGCCCTCCACAGTTGACTAATAAAGGTCTCCAATTAGTTCACACTGCAAGGCACTCACCTCCGAGCTGAAGACCGTAGTCCATCACAGAGTGTCACCATTATGGCCGGTTATTCAGTTTTTAAATAAGGATCTCTAGTTTAAAAAAATAAATAAATAAAACCACTGGACCCATTTGTTGTCTCATGTAGACACTTTGTTGAGCTATAAGACAAGGTAACAGCTTGGGCTGGTTGGCTTGGTGGAAACATTTCTTGTAGCGACTTCCCTTGTGGTGAAAACACAGTAATGTTCATTATTGTGCGTCATTGTGTGGGAAATGATCTGCAGCAGTGACATAAACAGAACTGATTTTATGGGTCTGCATGCTATAACCTGCATTATACAGCTGGAAAAAAACACAGCTAAACACAGAAGTATGAATGAGTCTTTAAGAAGCAATATTCCTTGTTATCTACCCCAAAAAACCCTTTTAAATCCCCCAAAACTGTTTTTAGTGAGTTTTGCACTTCCCAATTGCAAAACTGCCACCAAAACAAATTTCAAGCATTAGTTTTGCAAAACAATATGCAAATCCAAACAACACTCTTTTGCTTATCTTTTATTGCCATCTCCAGGTTTTTTTTAACCTTCTGCTCAGTGCTTGCAAGCCACAGCCCATGGATTACACTGGAGTGGCAATACAGTATATGGATGTTTTGTTATTGATTATCTCAATGGTGCTGAGTCAGCTATAAGACTCAAAAAGCTCCTACTTTTCTAATGTGATGGGAATGATATGAAGAAATAATGCTGATTCAGTATGCACAGAATAGGAGTTAAGGTGTCAGTAATTATGACTTCTCCTTTGTGCCCATATGGTAAGTGTTAACTTTTTCAAAACACTGTCTGGATTCTCTTCCCACAGCATTTTCTCAAGTAAATCTGCAAGGGTGCTTTGCTTTTTGTTACATACACACACTCATACAAAGATATTCTGTCCCTTAAGTATGCCTCAATTGCTTCTGTCCACAAACTTACAAAACCTGACCTTCCACAGTTTAAAAATACCCACTAAGCAATCTTCCGTGCCTAATTATCAACTAATCTTTTTTTTGTTGTTTAACACTTTACTATACTGCTTCCTTTTTTTAGCTAATCCAGAGCTTGGGAAAACAACATCTGTTTGAGGCTTTCCAATGTGCAATCACCCCCTCACATTATTAACAATGTGCTCCTAACTTTCATTTCCTGAAACTCCTGTTTGATTATTTCATTTAAATCCTGCTTTAAACATCCATGTTCACAGCCTAGAAACTCACAATGATGTTCAACCTGCTGGATGTGCTGCATGACACAGAAATCACATAACTCTGTTATCTCTCTATGTGATTGAACCAACTTCATTTAGCATTTATCTTCTCTTGTTAAATTTCTGATTCTCCATGAGTACATGGATTATGCACATTGTAAAAGTAGATCATTTACAGCAACTGCCATGTTCTCTGGCTGCCTTAATAAAGCCAATGTCTACGTGTGGGCACCTATGGATTACTGTGCTCCAGGAAAGTGGAGGCATTTGTCATGGAGTTCTATGCAGAGACTTGCATATTGCTGAATCTCAAGACCTGCCTGCATATTTGTACAAAGCTCTCAAATATTAAGCTTTAAATTACCTGTCTACACATGCCAATTGGCCAAAACCAAAGGGGCAACGGAGACATTTCAATAGTCAGTATTTCTATATTCCCAAAATTCTGCTTCATTTCTAGCAAACCTCATTCAGATTAATGGGGCCCAATCTGGAACTCACCCTTTTTGCCCCAATATGGCATCAAAACAAATCCTTTCAGTTATGTTCTTTGTCTATTTTTAGACTTTATACAATGTTGCTTTCTTCAGAACTAGTTTAATGTTTGAAAAATAACAGACTACTAAAATGTGTCAACAAACAGGATAAAATCTTAAGATTTCTATCATATTTGTAGAATAATGCAATATTAATTCTCTGTGGTATAATGAATTATTTTGTGTGTCTTTTAAAGTATATACTTCTGAGTAAAAGTAACTGGAAGGCTTGACAGTAATGTCAAGAGAGAAGCACTAGAAGCGTTGCATTCAGGTATAGTTTTTATTTTTAGAATTCGTCATAGTTTTTACTTTCTGTCCATCTATACAGTCAGTTCACACTTATTTTTCAGATTTGCTGCCACAGAATATTGTTTTTGAATCATATACTTCTTATCATGTATACAGCATTATTCCTCTATTTTTCTACTATTATTTAATACTTTGTATAAACTGCATTAATCAGAGAATGTATATGGTTTTAAGTACTCTTCACGTGTTTCACATTTTGTTTTTTGTCCTAATAGACAGTGAATCAATCTGCTAATCCTCTCATTTATTCCAGAACTGTGTACAGTTCCTTCTCTTGAAAAAAGCTTTCAGTCTTTGTATTTTTTCAAGCAAGTGCCCTTCTAAGAGTCAAAATTTAGTGTATTGTGATCTTAAAAAATATAACAGGACTGTGCAAGTAGATAAATACAAAAAAGATTATTTACATATACAGTACATCGATTCACTCAGTTCTGAGTTGTCCCATTCCAACCTGGGGTTATGGAAGGTCAGCACTGGGTTCAACGCAGGGGCCATCCCAGGGTATGCTCACACACAGCCCCACACTCAACCTCACCAGGCCAGTTTAAGTTACAGATCAACTTGTGGCAATGCCACATTAGTTTCAGCCTCCAATACTTTTGGACCACAAGTGGCACCTGACTGTTGCAGCTTCCATGTTTACGCCAGGGATGTTTCCATTCTATTTTAATGTATTTTATTTTCATTTCAGATGCTTTTGTTACTTTTATGTAAATATTATTTATTTTTTACTACTTATGTTACGTACAGTATTATGCATTAATATCATTTCATTTTGTGATTGTCACTTTGTCACACACATGCACATGGCAGACTGTTTACAGGCTCAAGTATAAGTATTTCTCCACCAAACCAGGGGCTGGCACTGTCCTCTGATGCTTCTCTCTTTCCTCAATCTGTAGACCAGCAGAAGAGTCAACCTCCTAATGACACAATTTCCACATCACAAGAAGTCGCAGCCTGATAAAGTCATTTCCGATCCCAAGATCCCTCCTCTTTCTGTTTCTCAACTATACATCTGCCAAGGTTTCTAACCTATGCAGTTTTGTTTTGGACTCCAGTCTGTAAAGACTGTTTTTTCCAATTTCACACAATTCTTCAAGTATATGGTGACAGTTTCCCCAAACCTTTAGGATTGTTTGTGTTTCTCATTTACACTAGGTATATATTTTTGTTCTGCCATGTTTTCTGTATTTTATAGGTGGACCCCCAAGAGGCGGGGCTGCCCTGACCTCATCATTAGGGGCTACCTCCAGCCTTTTTTATTCAGGCTGGAACAACAAATTCTAAGAAGAGCAATGGTTCCTTCAAGTGTTCTGTGGTATTTGCTGGTGTTGTATTATGCTCCTTTGTCATGGTGAAGTTTCTGAATTTTTGCACATTTTTTAGCTTCTGGATTTGTACTGGGGCTTGATTGCTGTGCATTGCCTTTTAGGTAAACCTACTTGCTTCCTTTTTGATATTTGTTTGAGCATTTTGGTATTTTGTTATGTCACACACATGCGACTAGGAAGACGTTGTATGGACCAAGTAAAGGTAATTCCACGCCAGGCCAGGGGGTGGCGGGGTGCACTAAACTTTCTCCTGTTATCTCTGCAGACCAGCTGCGGGAAAACCTATCTGATTTAAAACAGAACACATCACTTCCAGTTCCGGCACCCAGAAAAATATTCCGGCATCTACTTTGAATAATGAAGAACACCACTTCCGGTTCCCTTACATCACTTCCTGTCCTATCCCTTAAAACCACCATTTTGACACACCATCATCAGTTCTGTTTTGGACTCGGTATAGAGAACATCTCTATATTTAAAAGACTCTTTTGCAGCTAGGAATAATATACGGGTGGCTGCCCCAAACCTTTTTAAGTGTGTTGAGTCAATTCATTTTACAGTTAATAAACATCATCTTTTATAAAAGTTACCTGTGGACTTGTCTCTTCTCCAGCTGGAGTTTTCATGGTTCAACTCTGGTAAAACATACATCAAAGTTTTTGTGACATTTTGCTGTTACTTTTAATTTAAAAGCCTGACCTCCCTTCTGAGGCCTAGCCAGGTCTAAAGTCTCTCATTTGTCTGGGGTCAGGCATGTCTAGGTGTGATATTTGGGCTAATAGGCTATTTTGGAGGATTCAACCCTTAGTTATTTTGTGCTGCCAGAGCAATCATAAGAGCAACATGTCACCAAGATGGAGCACAGGCCCCTGAGAATAAGGTGTTGAGGTGTGGTACCTAAAAATGGAACATCAGTGGGAGAATCACCTTTGAGAGCTGCAGTCTTGCTACATCTTTTTCCATTTACAATACAATGTGGTCAGAGCCTTTGTATTACAGTTTGTTTTGGAGCTTTTGTTCATCACAGGTGAGGCAAGATGTGTGCTTACAGGTTGGGCAGGTTTTCACACCAGACATACCCTGTTATCATGGTAGAATAAATCAGTTTATTATTCTGGGGAAAGTATCAATAGTTAATGGCTACTGTCATTCGTATTATTGTAAAAACTGTAGTTGGACAGTTGGGAGACAAAGTCAGAGAGGCAAGATTGCGTTGGTTTGGACATGTGCAGAGGAGAGATGCTGAGTATATTGAGAGAAGGATGCTAAGGATAGAGCTACCAGGGAAGAGGAAAAGAGGAAGGCCTAAGCGAACGTTTATGGATGTGGTGAGATAGGACATGCAGGTGATGAGTGTAACAGAACAAGATGCAGAGGACAGAAAGATATGGAAGAAGATGATCCACTGTGGCAACCCCTAACGGGAGCGGCCGAAAGAAGAAGAAGATTAAATATATTTTTAGATATTCAAACAGACTCTTGTCTCTGTGGTGTTGGAATGTGACCAGGCTGGATGTTATATGTTGTAGTGTTATAACTAAATGAGAGAGCAACCACTTTGAGAATCTGAGTGAATGAATAACCCACAGTGCTACAAACTTAACCTACAATACCTGGAGAAAAGTGAACCTGAGCAGTGGAAAATTTGCAGACTTCACAGAGAATGTCACTGGGGCCTTGCTTCAAACTCTGGAAATAACAGGCAGCAAGCCTCTTTTTTAATTCCTTAAAATTGAAAGATCCCATAACTCTTTAAAGATAATATAGTTTATCATTGTATTTCAGAGATCAGGAAGGGAAAATTGAATGAAGAAGTTAGTCATAAATAATTACGCACTGCTAACTAATGTAATCAGTTTCAACTCTCTTTGGAACCATCCAAACATAAGTTGGGTATTTCAACATTTTACAAACCCATGTATCATTCAGCTTCACAAAAATCATTCATATGGCTGCATTTCAAGTTGATTTGACATGAACTTATAAGAAATCTTTTGAGTTGAGTAAATAACCTAATAATGTGGATGTCTCATAAATAGATTTGTTTTCTGTCAAAATTATTAATGAACCAGATTCAGTAATCTCAAATTTCAATTTCCTACTGAAGTTGAATGAAACCTGCAGACCCTGTTTATTTCTATGCAGTCATGCTGAAACATAAAGATTGCTAGCTACACATGACTAATTCAATCCCTCTTATGGCCAAGTGGAAAAATGGAAACTGAAAATAACCTTGCAGTCAAAACTTCTTTGCCATCTGAGCAAACTGATAATTTCTAGATTATCCAGATCATGATGTCAAAACCCTGTTCTTTTAAAACTCATTGTATGTGACCGCTGCATATCAAAAAGCCGCATACAATGTGTAGCAGTGAGTAAACATAATGATCTCACTTGTCCAGGCTTGAGAATTAATGTTTGAATTGTGTCATATCGGATATCCCACAGTATTGATCCCTATGTCTGAAAAATAGTATATTGTGCATTACTCTTGGCATGTGTGGGTTAAGTCTACAAACATCAAGCTGCAGTGTTCAAAGAATGAAGTGGCATTAGTAACACTTGGTCTTCAGTGACCTGTCAACCACATTATATTCAAACATTCAGTGATTGATGCCAAAATGGCAGTTGGCAATCAGTACATCAAAACTATGAATTAGCTCAATAATCTGAGAAAGACATAAAAAAATAATTAAAAAATGCCCCTTATATAAGATCTCTGGTCATGCTCAAATACATAATCTTCTGCATGATGTTATTAAGTAATAAACTGAACATAATGTTCTCCAAAACAAAGAGGGACAGACAGGGCCAGTTCAGTTTGTGCTAAGTCAAGGGGAGAATCAAGAATAGGTTTAGAACTGGAATGCAAATTACAAACTTTTCAAAATTGAGACATGCACGCTCACATAAACACATAACTGGAGCAAATAAACTTTCTAAAAACCTGTCATCACACCAGAACCTAAGGTAGCATTGTGAAACTTTATACAAATGTTAATATAACTTAGGCTTTATGGGAATGCACTTCAAGTCTACTTTAATTTATGTGAGAAGATCTCTGCACTAAATATTACCTAGAGGCAGTGAAGATACACATCACACCCAAAAGACTTTCACACAATTTCACATTTTCACTGTTTAACAGTAAAAGTAGCAGGCTTGAGAACTCCTCCTAATCCTGGGTGTGTAGGTAATGCTAAATTATTACCTTCAGCATAGAATAGTGGGAGAGAATCAGAACCTGTAGAGGAACCTCCACCAGCACAGGGAGGACTCCATACACTGCTGCTATGAACTTGTGTCAAAAAGCAGATAAGATGGGGGCTGTGCTGCACAACCAAGCTTACTTGTGTTTATTTCATGAATCACGACTCTTTTTTACTAGAGTCCAAATCTTCTGATGAGAACAATGTACTTCCTGCTTGACAATGGCATATATATGAAAATGTGCAGGGCTAATAACAGAGTGTGCTCTTTATTTGTATTCCAGATGCTCTGCTATACAAAGACAATATAGTATAAAAATAAAAAATATTGTGTACTGAATTACACAGGAAATTATAAAAATAGAAGGCCACCATGTTCAATTTGTTTACTTAAGAAATCATCGCCAGAGTTATAGTGAACAGATCTAAAGGTACTGTAGATTTTTTGGTTCTTTGAGTACTGAATAGAAACACTCCAGAGTCAAGATACGTCACATATTATAACAGTGTTTAAGTGTGAACCTGTTACAAAGGTGATGCAGTGATGTCACCAGCTCACATCAAAGTTGTCAGTACCCTCCCAGCCCACTGAAATGTTCCTTTGGGTAACCTCAGAAAGGATTTCAGCCTTACATTTGTTTGCAATATTTTCATTGTCTATGCAAAAAACTGAATCGATTAAAAATGCAACAATAATGTGAGGTTATTCTGTAAAAAATGTTGAATACAAATCAAGGAAAATTACGTCATTTTGGAACTGCTGGCATTATACATAAAAAGCAACAAACTGAAATCTACCTCTATTATAAGTTTTTAATTTTGATGAGATACAATATAATTAACTGACTCTTGAAAGCAAATTAAGACTGGTGATTTATGTCCTAATCAAATCTGTAAATCCTTTCTTTACCATCATTTTATGACCTAGTACATCCTGTATTTCTTGTTTCCCAAATACATTTGTGAATCCTTTGAATCTGGAGAAAATGCTGAAGTGAGTAAAAGTAGGCAGGTTTTATTGTGGTGGGTGGCTGGAATGGAGGACTTACGGCTAACTATTATTGGTCAGTGAATTAGGAGAATCTCCCTACACCATGATGCCTCATTGATCCATGAGGTGTGACTGGAAACCAAAGGAGTGGCATAAATTTGGTTTCCCTGTCTCTCCTTGATTGTCCTATCATCCAGAGACCATGCCGAAAATTACTCACTGCATTATCTAATAGCTAACCAGGTCAACATCTGCTTTTGACATTAATATTAATCTTTGGTAAGCTTTATAAGACTATATGTATCGAGACTTTGCTATCTATTTATATTTTTTTACTAATATTGTTTTATTTTAACAAATACCACATTGATTTTAAATTTCTATGATTGATGTTTCTATCTAGAGTGATGACCATATTAAAGTAAATACAATAGACAATAGTAGCATTTAGGTCTGAGTTATATTCAGGGACACCTGTATGTTGTTCAGGTTGAAGACAGCGAGTCCCTATGATGGGAACTGAGGAGTGACAGGAATTGTAGGCACCACTCATACACAGTGCTTAAGTGGAAATGGTTTGTGTGTGTGTGTGTTTTCCTATGCATGATAAGCTTATGTTGCGAGAGTAGACTAATCCAATAACAAAATCAGTAAATTCTACTTTCCCCACTCAGAGAATTCATTCACAGTACTGTGTGTAGTGCTCATCATCACATTAAAAAGGCACAGAAGAATAAATCTTTATAAATTAGAATAGCCAAAGGCATGTCCTTCTCTGGCACATTAAAGGAAAGAAAAGTCTTCGAGCAAAGAAGCAAATACCCTAACCCAAATTTCTCATCAAGATATCAACAAGAAAATCACTTCAATTAAAAAGACAATTATGTAATAAGAACATTGATGGTAATTAAGTGTTTAACACATTTAAGAAAGAAGCAAGGATGCACTTCTTTACACAAAAAGTCATGAGAATCTGAAACAACTGAAGTGTAAAACCTGAGAACATATAAGAGATATCCAAATGAGATTTCAGGACAGCTTAACTATTAGATAACCAAACCAGCTTGATGGACTGAATGTTCCACTCTTATATGTGAATTTATAATGTTATAAGCAGGCTAAAATCTCACAATCTAAGAAGTTCAAGGTTGTAGGCTTCAGTCCACACTGGAACCAGCTCGCTGCCACACAATACTAATCTGATTAAATATTTTCATGTTCATAAGTAGTTGAATTGGAAACCCTGACAACAGTACCTGGATGAGATATTGGGACAGTTAGCTATTAGCTAAACAAATGTATAGCGGGGCTATATGAATGTGGATGTCTTATGTGTTCTGTGCTGAGTTGCGTCTTTTATAGTGTTGTCCTGTTTATATAGTCTATTGTGTGTCTGTTTAAATGTTTTCCCCTGGAAACAAAGGGGGAAGGAGAAGGATGTAGAGCCGTGACCCCTCGAGGTAATTGTCCCTGTCAATCACATCAATTCCATCTGGGCCATTTCTATATAAACAAAAGGACAAAAAGAAAAGGGTAATCAGTTACCACTTCATTGGAAACCAAAGAAAGATACTAATACGGAAATTACACCCTTTTCACTCTTGCTGCTTTTGATGCCAAACATTCAACTGCTTCACCATCACTACGCAAACCCCAGGGTTCAGGATCATACCGATACGCAGAGGATAGCACGGTGAGACTGCTTTTTGTTGTTTGGGGAAGGAGCGAACAACCATTTTCATCCATAAGTAATTTACTGGGGACACTTATCACTTATCAATTCCACTGCGTTAACCAGGAAGTCTTGTCTCGCTCATTCGCATCAACGTATTTCGCTGTGTAAAGAGTTAATTTTGTGTTTATCTTTGTGCATAGTCAAGCCCTTCGTTATGGCTTCAAAACGATCTGCTCCTGCTACTGCTTCAGGGGCCGTGCCCAAGTGCCAACGGAAGATGCTAACGATTGCCGAATAGGTAAAAGGTTTGGATATGTTTTATTTAAAAAGGAGGAAAAGAATATAAGATCTACAGCTGCAGTGTCCTTTAACTAGGGCGCAAAACGAGTTGTAAGTGGACGTAATAAGGCAGTAAGGTTTATAAGAGTTTGGGAAGAGTTTATAAAGCCTTAAAATATATATAAATAATAAAATAAATATAAGGTTGTTACTTCACAGATTTTCACCTATCGCAGGGGGCTCTGGAACTTATGCGATAGGTGAGGGATGACTGTATATATATTTTTATTTTTTGGAGTTTGTTTCACTTCTTTTCATTAATATACTGTATATTCACTTTATTATTTTGCATACTGTTTGACTTTCTGCTTATTTTGATTGTCGATTGGGAAAGTGATTTGGAAGAAGTACAGCTTGTCTAGTCTAACGTTCCCTCAGGTTTCCAGGCCACGAGTTTAGGCGGTGTAGTTGCCGGTCTGGACGATTGGGTCGGCCATTACAAATGGGCTTGATGAACTGAATGGTATCCTCTAGTTTATCAAATTTCTTACAAGAATTACTTATAATGCCATGAAATCAATTCAGTTTTTTTCATCTGGTGACTGCTGTCTCACTGGTATGAGGAAAAACCCACATACGATATACCATTTGACTTGTCTTTATGTCTAGTTATGCAAGTTTTTTGGGGTTTCACTCTAGTTTTGGGCCATTTTAGTACCATATTTTATGAAGGAAATTATACACTTATACAATTATACACAGTAAAAATTATTAGAAGGACTTAAAGTTGTGCATCCACATCAACTGACCCTAGGGTTTTACCCACTAATGTGATATGAAAGGTCAAAGTTAGTTGCTTTCACAAAACATTTTTAATATAGGAATGTGGATAGCCGTTTTATGGCATTTTGAGGTTGCTGATCACAAATATGAAAATATTTTTGATATGTAATTCTTTATACCGGTTGGTCTAGCACTCTAGAAGCCATTCCCAGACGGCTGAAAATGACAAATTTCAAACATAAGCATGTGGAGTATCATTTTAGCCTATTTCTAGGTCAGTAATGACGAATGACTCCTGTCTCCTAGAGTGCTAGATCAACCATAAAATGGCTATCCACATGTCTATATTTAAAAAACATTTTGTCAAAAGGAGCAACTTTGACCTTTTGTATAACATTAGGGGGTGAACCACAAGGGTCAGATGATGTGGGTGCAAAGCTTCAAGTCCTTCTAATTAGGATGTCATTTTTGATTTTTGATCCTTTATTAGTGATTTAGCCATCTATGGACATCAATTAGAGAGTAAGAGACAAATTTCTATTACAATCGAGAATAGACTTTAAACATTTAACTTGATGCACACATTTTAATATTTCAAATATTCGATGTAACTGTTCTTGTTAATTATGTACTTCTACCTAATGAAGTAAATCATTACATTTCTTATGAACTATCAACATTAGGGCTGCTTATGCTAATTTATATTTTTATACTTAATAGTTTTGCTTTCAGAATGTATAAATGTAAAAATTATCTTAAATTGAGCTTTACAAATTAATAAGGTCATTGGTCAATTATGTTTGGGTTGTATACATTCGATTATTTGCACCATTTTTTTCAAATTTAAACTGACTTGTTTCATTAAACGTTCACAAAGAGTCAAAGTTTTTCCTGGGAACACAGGCTGCAAGACACCCAACATTTCCATGTTCTCATCTTCATAACTAAATTTGTTCAAGCTGATTTGCTGGAACAAATCATTTTCTTGCCCTCTGCTTAGCTTCACGTCATGTTTTTAGTAGCTGTGCCTCTATGTTCTTCACTTCCGCCACTACCGTAGCAACTTGCTGCTAAAATGAGAACAAAGTGCAGCAGCTGACAAGAGGAGTACATCTGCTACATTCTTCAGTCTACTGAAGAAAGTGTTTTCATGCAAGGACAGATCTCTGAAGGGATTCAATGAACTGCTAATGAGTGGCCAGGTTGGCATTTGTTAAGGCATTATCTGACATGTTTTTGCTTAGATGCTCATTGCACCCTCAGGCATAGAAGACTTTACAGAAGAAAGGTAGGTTTGAAAGAGGGAGTTGTCCAGAATCTGAAATTAGGTTAATAGAAAGTAAATAGTTCAACTTCAACAGTATCGTAGTATAATCCCAGTGTCAGGGAAAACAACTCTGCAGGAGATTTTAAATATTTCCTTGACAGGCATGTCTCCTTTTTTATAGGAAAGCTATGTAGATCTATCCTACCTTAGGGTTACAATAACTGGAAAAGTGATTTTGCATTTTAAAGAACAATCATGAAAACATAGAAAGCAATTTTATATTGAGGTTTCCCATCATTTTACTATCAGGTATACAGTATACTATAAATATAAACAGAACATATACTGTATATATATATATATATATATATATATATATATATATATATATATATATATATATATATATATATATATATGTATATATACAGAGGTGGGTACTAACGAGTTACATTTACTCCGTTACATTTACTTGGGTAACTTTTTAAAAAAATTGTACTTCTAAGAGTAGTTTTACTGCACCGTACTTTTTACTTTTACTTGAGTATATTTGTGATGAAGAAATGCTATTTTTACTCCGCTACATTGGGCAACACTCAAATCGTTACTGTTTTTCCATTATATACTCTATATTTTTGCCAGAGAGAAGTTGCCAGTGGATCTACAGCATGACTGTTTCACCAATCAGACGTAGCAACAATAATCACATGACTCCATTTCACCAATCAGACGTAGCCATGCAGTCACATGACCACACACAAACTACCTGCATCTGCAGCCTCTGAGAGGCTTTTAGTCATGCGGGGCTCCTGTTCACTGCTAAACGGTCACAGCTTCACTGCAAGAACCTTGAGAGCCAACTCCTGCTGAAGCTTAACTATCACTTCACTGAGTGAAGAACAAGCACGTTTTAACCAAACATGCACAGACACAGACAGTCATGGTAAAGTGAGACTTCTTGTAAGTGCACAAGCTGCCTTGTTCTAATGTTATTTTCTATCAGTTGTGCTATTTTCTTTGATTCCCCCTTCTTTTTTTGTGCCGACCCGTATATATACACTCCCGTCTCCGTGGCCCTTAATCACACGCAGCAGAAAGCCAGTGAAGCAATTGAGAACGATCACACCCGCACCTGCAAGTGTGCAAGACTCACTCCAACTATCTCATTAATTCCCCGCGGTTGTGCAATTGCGCCTACGGAGAGTGACATGACTTTATGGCTTTGACACTGGCCTTTATTTATTTATTTTTTTTAAACTGCGGACCTGCTACACTACAATAAGAATATGCAGTATTATACTGTCAGTGTACAGGTTATCTTGTCACTGTAAGTAGCTTGCATTGTTCAAACATACATTTTACCTTCTGTAGGTATTGGCTTCAAAAGCTTTGTTGTGAAAAACTCAGATTTGGAACTTTGTGTTATTTGTGCATCTTTATTTTGTAACAATGTTATTTATTTGTACTCATATTTTTATTTCATTATTTGGAAATAGCAGGATTTGCACATTATTTTATATTTCTGTGTGTCTTATTACAACAATTCTAAAAAATAAATCATTTATTATGTTCAAACAGTTACTCAGTACTTGAATAGTCTTTTCACCAAATACTTTTTTGCTCTTACTTGAGTAATTTTTTGGATGACTACTTTTTACTTCTACTTGCGTAATTTTATTTTGAAGTAACGCTACTCTTACTTGGGTGCAATTTTTAGCTACTCTACCTAACCTCTGTATATATGGCCCTTTTTATAGTCCACCCGGAAGTGCTCCAGGTGCTTGATCACCACCTGAGGCCACAGGTCCGCCACGCCCTCGACCCTCTGCAGTTCGCATACCAGGAAAGGTGGGAGCGGAGGATGCCATCATCTATATGCTACACCGATCCCTCCACCACTTCAACAGAGGCAGTGGTGCAGTAAGAATTATGTTTCTGGACTTCTCTAGCACCTTCAACACCATCCAACCTCTGCTCCTCAGGGACAAGCTGACAGAGATGGGAGTAGATTCATACCTGATGGCATAGATCATGGGCTATCTTACTGACAGACCTCAGTATGTGCGTCTTGGGAACTGCAGGTCTGACATTGTGGTCAGCAACACAGGAGCGCCGCAGGGGACTGTACTTTCTCCAGTCCTGTTCAGCCTATATACATCGGACTTCCAATAGAACTCGGAGTCCTGCCACATGCAAAAGTTTGCTGATGACACTGCTATCGTGGGCTGCATCAGGAGTAGGCAGGAGGAGGAGTATAGGAACCTAATTAAGAACTATGTTAAATGGTGCGACTCAAACCACCTACAACTGAGCACCAGCAAAACCAAAGAGCTGGTGGTGGATTTTAGGAGACACAGGCCCCTCATGGACCCCGTGATCATCAGAGGTGACTGTGTGCAGAGGGTATAAACCTATAAATATCTGGGAGTGCAGCTGGATGATAAATTGGACTGGACTGCCAATACTGATGCTCTGTGCAAGAAAAGACAGAGCCAACTATACTTTCTAAGAAGGCTGGCATCCTTCAACATCTGCAATAAGATGTTCTATCAGACGGTTGTGGCGAGCGCCCTCTTCAATGCGGTGGTGTGCTGGAGAGACAGTATAAAGAAGAGAGACGCCTCACGCCTGGACAAACTGGTGAGGAAGGCAAGCTCTATTGTAGGCACGGAGCTGGACAGTTTGACATCTGTGGCAGAGCGACGGGCGCCGAGCAGGCTCCTGTCAATAATGGAGAATCCACTGCATCCACTGAGCAGTATCATCTCCAGAAAGAGGAGCAACTTCAGCGACAGACTGCTGTCACTGTCCTGCTCCACTGACAGAATGAGGAGATCGTTCCTCCCCACACTATGTGACTCTTCAATTCCACCTGGGGGAGTAAACATTAGCATTATACAAAATTACTGTCTGTTATACCTACAGTACATCTGGAAAGTTTTCACAGCGCATCACTTTTTCCACATTTTGTTATGTTACAGCATATTCCAAAATGGATTAAATTCATTTTTTTCCTCAGAATTCTACACACAACACCCCATAATGACAACGTGAAAAAAGTTTACCTGAGATATTTGCAAATTTATTAAAAATAAAAAAATTGAGAAAGCACATGTACAAAAGTATTCACAGCCTTTGCCATGAAGCTCAAAATTGAGCTCAGGTGCATCCTGTTTCCCCTGATCATCCTTGAGATGTTTCTGCAGCTTAATTGGAGTCCACCTGTGGAAAATTTAGTTGATTGGACATGATTTGGAAAGGCACACACCTGTCTATATAAGGTCCCACAGTTGACAGTTCATGTCAGAGCACAAACCAAGCATGAAGTCAAAGGAATTGTCTGTAGACCTCCGAGACAGGATTGTCTCGAGGCACAAATCTGGGGAAAGTTACAGAAAAATTTCTGCTGCTTTGAAAGTCCCAATGAGCACAGTGGCCTCCATCATCCGTAAGTGGAAGAAGTTTGAAACCACCAGGACTCTTCCTAGAGCTGGCCGGCCATCTAAACTGAGCGATCGGGGGAGAAGGGCCTTAGTCAGGGAGGTGACCAAGAACCCGATGGTCACTCTGTCAGAGCTCCAGAGGTCCTATGTGGAGAGAGGAGAACCTTCCAGAAGGACAACCATCTCTGCAGCAATCCACCAATCAGGCCTGTATGGTAGAGTGGCCAGACAGAAGCCACTCCTTAGTAAAAGGCACATGGCAGCCCACCTAGAGTTTGCCAAAAGGCACATGAAGGACTCTCAGACGATGAGAAAGAAAATTCTCTGGTCTGATGAGAAAAGATTGAACTCTTTGGTGTGAATGCCAAGCGTCACGTTTGGAGGAAACCAGGCACCGCTCATCACCAGGCCAATACCATCCCTACAGTGAAGCATGGTGGTGGCAGCATCATGCTGTGGGGATGTTTTTCAGTGACAGGGACTGAGAGACTAGTCAGGATAAAGGGAAAGATGACTGCAGCAATGTACAGAGACATCCTGGATGAAAACCTGCTCCAGAGCGCTCTTGACCTCAGACTGGGGCGACGGTTCATCTTTCAGCAGGACAACGACCCTAAGCACACAGCCAAGATATCAAAGGAGTGGCTTCAGGACAACTCTGTGAATGTCCTTGAGTGGCCCAGCCAGAGCCCAGACTTGAATCTGATTGAACATCTCTGGAGAGATCTTAAAATGGCTGTGCACCGACGCTTCCCTTCCAACCTGATGGAGCTTGAGAGGTGCTGCAAAGAGGAATGGGTGAAACTGGCCAAGGATAGGTGTGCCAAGCTTGTGGCATCATATTCAAAAAGACTTGAGGCTGTAATTGCTGCCAAAGGTGCATCGACAAAGTATTGAGCAAAGGCTGTGAATACAGGAAGTCCACAGGGGTGTTTCTTATCACCATTACTGTTTACTCTGTACACATGTGACCTGAGACAGAACAATGACCACTGCTCCATTATTAAGTATGCGGATGACACCATGATCATAGGATGCATATTTGGGGAGGATGAAAGCCACTATCTAAATCAAGTGGACTGTATGGTAATCTGGTGCAATAAAAACTCTCTCACTCTGAATGTAAAAAAGACCAAAGAAATAATATTTGATTTTAAGAGACAGAAATCTGTATGTTCACCTATTATAGTTCTGGGAGAGGAGGTAGAAATAGTGAATGAATATAAATACTTAGGAACTTACCTAGATAACAATCTTAACTGGAATACAAATACAAAAAAATTATTTTCTAAGTGCAACCAGCGCTTATTTCTCCTCCATAAACTCAAACTATTTAAAGTAGACAAGGACCTCATGTTGTCCTTCTATCATAGTATGATCCAGTCCGTGATCACTTTCAGTTTCATTGCCTGGTTTAATAGTCTGACAAACCAGAACTCAATAAAGCTCCAGCAGATTACGAAGTATGCAGCTAAAGTTATTGGGGCTGATGTAGATGATTTGACTAGTGTGTGTCAGAGGGCAATGCTAAAGAAACTGGAAATCATCTCAACTGATGACAGACATCCATTACATGTAGAACTAAACTTCAGTAAATCAGGAAGGATAGTTGCTTTGAAAACCCACACAAATCGCTCCAGAAACTCCTTTCTTCCTAGTGCCATACGACTTTTCAATAAGAAATATCGGAGATAATGTTTAAGGTTTTGATATATATCTTGTTACCTTTTTTTTTTTGGTATAAATATGTTTTATCTAACTGCCTTACCTTAACCTTTCTTATTTCTATTTGTCTGTTTTATTTCATTCTGTCTGTTACCTCTTATTAGATGCAACTGAGAAGGCAAATTTCATGTTTTCCTGTGTAAACATGACTAAATAAAGAAACCTAACCTAACCTAACCTAACCTAACTTATGTACATGTGATTTCTCAGTTTTTTTATTTTTAATAAATTTGCAAAACCCTCAAGTAAACTTTTTTCATGTTGTCATTATGGGGTGTTGTGTGTAGAATTCTGAGGAAAAAAATGAATTTAATCCTTTTTGGAATAAGGCTGTAACATAACAAAATGTGGAAAAAGTGATGGGCTGTGAATACTTTCCGGATGCACTCTATCTATCTATGACATCAACCATGAAGTAAGGGGATGGTGCAAAGTGCTTTTATTAAAAGAGAAACCAAAACCAAAGTGTTCAAATAAATAGTGTAGTGTCTCTCAAATAAGTCATTAAATACAGTAAATAATCCATAAAAACCAGTGACCTGTGGAGGTTAAAAAAACACACTAGAAAAAAAAATCCTTAAAAACAACGAGGTTAAAAACAATGGCTGAAGGCAGTCTTTCTTTAAAAATCCGGTGCTTACTTATTCCTTACTGGCAGCTCCCCTGCTTTTCCCATACAGGCCCCGCAACAGGGGAGTCGCCCTACCAGCAAATACAGCTCCTTCTTTTCTGGTCCAGTAGCCCTCCGATCCCCAGCTACGTCGGGCTCCAGCCGGACCAAGTCTTGGGCTCCTTCCCCAGTGGCCAGGGCGCTCACACTGGGGCTCAACACACCCACAGCCTCTTCGACTCTGCTTCCTTCAACGGCCAGTCGACCACTCTACCGGTCACTCCAGCTCCTCAAAATTGCTCAGCTGGAGCGACCGCTAAAATTTGCCCCCTCCAAGAGTTGGCCAAACACTCCTCTGGGGCTCTCCTACCAGCTGCCTTCCACCTTCATAGAGCCTGTTCTTGCTCATGCTCTCACTGTCCCGCACCGGCTTTCTCCTTCCTGCCGCCTTCTTCTCCATTAACCTCCATTTTTTTCTCTCTTTCTCTCCTCTATTTTTTCTCCCTCTCCCATCCGCCTTGCGTTTCTATTAAATATTACAGGGACGTGGATCAGGTGTGGCAATTAGCAGCTCCCGGCAACAATTATGGATGCGGATGACTCCTCACCTGTGCACTTAAGCAAGGACCATCCACATTATGAATCACCCGGGAACTGCTCCGGCCACACTACCACGCTCCCTCTCTAAGCCGCGAGTGCGGCAACTATTTATTTAAAAAGTGGCCGTTTTGACTTGAGCGGCTTTTTATTCCAGCTATTTAGGAATATAAAGTATTATTTTAAAAAAATAAAAAATTGAATCACAAGCACTAGTGATTTAAATTTGAATAGACACAGCAGTAATAAGAGTCATCTGTTTCTGTTAAAGCACCCACACTTGCCTCCATGCTAGGATGCCTCCTAAAGTCTAGTGAAGCAAGGATGAGGTCAGGCAATAACACCATCTTATAACACCTCAATGTACTTTTCATTCTATTATGTAGGACAAAATGCCACACTACAGAGGGATGAGAATAACAAAAAAGTGAAACATAATAAGTTCTGTTTTATTAAGTTCCTTGGATTCACCAAAACCTAAGTTGGTTATTAAATGGTGTGGTGTCAGGATGCCAGGACTTTTACAAAACCTGGTACCACTCCTAAAAGGCTAGGATACATAAACCAGGGTAAAAAGAAAACCACGTTGCTCAATCTCTTTCCACATTTACCTGATCTCCTCTGTAGTTTTAATAGGAACTGACTTCATTTTGGTGAGACTAGTAACATTGTTAATGAAAAATTAATCAGGATAAAAAAAATAAAATAATGCAATGAATTGCATTTTATTCCTTGCCACCTACATTTACCTGTTGAAGCCAGGTAATAGAAAAAATTATAATATATTTGATATCTCTTGCTTTATGTGTACCCTTAGCGTTTCTACTATACCTTTCCTTCCTCTCTTAGTTACCTTTCCATGAAGAGTGCTTCTAAGACTCTAATCATTTCAAGGCATGTTGGTCCCCTCCTGCCTGCTTTTTGACTACCAATAATGGTACATGGGTCCCCATTACCTGCTGTGAACACATCAGTCATATTTTCGTGATTACTTCTTGGCTTTGCACCTCACCTTCCTGGTTACACGTCATTAGTATTTAGAAATTATTGTCTCCCAATAAGTTATTCGCATTGTCATTGAAATGTTCCATTTTAAAGTGTTTTTTTATAAAGATAAAAAGAAGAATGCCACAATCAAAACTTTAATTTCGTACTCCTAAATTATTGTGTCATCATCCCTACCACTGCCAAACTTACTAATCTAACGGTTCAGGTAGACCAGGAACATGCACACACACAAACAATAGCATTTAATTTTATTTACATTTACATTTTTTGCTGACTTACATCATTTAAGATGCAATTAATTGCAATTCATTGTTTTTCCAATTGGAGTACAAGTAAGTGAAATGACTTTCTCATAGTCACACGGTGTCATTTGTGGGTTTTGAACCTTCAACCTCAAGGTTTAAAGTCCCAAGCCCTAACCGCTACACCACACTGCCATCATTATATAGTAAGTTTATATTGTCTAATGCCAAGTGATGGAGCAGATTGTGAAAAGTGCTATATGACAGATTGAGAAAGTATTGCTACTTGAAAAGAAATGTGTTTGAGCAACATCTGTGTCCCATATAACAGATTATAAACAAAATGTTGGCTATCTTTGCTTTTCTTAAAAATGCTTTCATTTTAGAAAGTGGGACTTAATGTCCATAACTTTTAAAACACAGATTGGAAAATTAGATCAGTTTAATTTATTCCTGTTATTCTTCGGAAGTACAATGAAAAGCATCTGTGGCCACTTTAAGAACAAGGTACAAAGATATAGTGCAATAAATACGTATTACTAAATTAAATTAAACAAAGCATTTTTAATAAACTATTATTACAACAATTTATATCAATACACATTCAACTGTAACAGATCAAAAGATATTAGATTTAATCATATAATAAATACAAGGAAGAATAAATCACTTCTAAACAGAATAAGTAACTCAGAAGCACAATGAGCAGCTGCATTGAATCTGCAGTGCAAACTGGGGTTGTAATTAACTATACAGAGGAGTCTTGATCACATGTCAAACACATGACTGTACACAAGTTGACAGATTAATCAGCATGGGATAAAAACTGTTGGCAAATTACTAAAGCACTGAGGGCTACACTATCCCCTAGCTGAATGGCAATCACCATGATACGAGATGTGCAATGATGGAAAGTGTTTTCTTCAGGCACCTCTTGTAAATGTATTATTACAGATGGAAACCTGCCCTGGTAATGAATTTTTTAACTACCCACTGCTGGGCTTTGCATTCTGTCACAATGCAGTTGCCCCAACTAAATGTAATGATGAAAAACTGTTATGCTTCTCTGTGTGTCTGTAGGTTAGTAAGCATCTGGGTGGATAGACTGACTTAGATAGGCTTCCTCAAATAAAGGGGCCATTGAGTCTTCTTAAGTGAATGTGATAGTACCTCAACAATGTGGACACTAATGTGAATTAGACCATGAAATGCTGAAATGGAGGAGAAAACTGCTATGACATTAGAAGATTTAACTCTCAACCTGTGGTCTGCCTCATCACTATGTTTTCAGCAAACCTGAAGACAGATTTTTTTCCACTAATGTGGCAAAAGAGAAATGGGCTGAGCCCACAGCCCTTAGCAAGATTCAGTGTCCAAAGCGAGATTGTTTGATGTCCACATCCCAAATCTGACGTGGTTTACCAGTATGGAAGCCCAGGATCCATTTACACAGTTTGATATTTATATGGGCCCCAGACTCAAACAGATGTTTATTTATGTAGAACTTGTTATGTGTCATACTCAACATATCAAAGAGTGCCACAGGCCAGTAGTCATTCAGCCACACAACTGCAGATGTTTGGTTTTGCGTGATTGCTGATCAGCAAATGCCCTGAGTGTGCAGGTGGCTGGAGAAACACTTTAGATCTACACTTTTACAAGTGATCTTTCCCATCAGACAGCTCCTGTCTTCAACTTTAAGGAAAGTCAGAACATGGTCATCTTGTCAAGCTGTGGTTCAACCAGCTATTTGCTCATTTCTGAATACATAATGAACACAGTAAATGTTAATCACATTGGTTATTGCACCAATGACTTTTCTGTTACAGTCTGCTCTTGAGTGAATATCTTTCCACATTTGCCATAGTCCTGAGTTATTATTGAGATCATTTTCACCTGAATTATATAGGTTGCTCTTATTGCCTTCTTATTACTAATTTCAAATGCTGCTTCACTGGTTTTGAGCATGAAAGGTGGGTGAAATATTTAAAAGCATGTACATTTCACTTAGTAAAAGAAACATATTGTTCATGTGTTATAATGAACTGGACAAATAAACTGTCCCATTGGACCAGTAGTTTTGCCCATGGCTATAAAGAGGTCTTTCCTTAAAACAAAACAGAAGAATTATTGAGGTCGTTAGTGTAAAAGATGTGGTGGCACAAAGTGAGTGTCCTGACATCTGACAGTCAAAACTCCTGGAGATGAAGGAAATAGAAAGAAGTCTGAATTAGAGGAGAGGCTGGAGCCCAAACCTGAGAGAGACCAAACAAAATAAACATCAGAGCCAAATCACTAAGCAAAATTGGAGTCAATAAAAAAAGTAGAAAGTCATAGACTAAATTTTTCTTGGGACCACATTTTACCTTCCTCTACAGTATCACAAGCCATGTAAAAAGGCAAAGAGATCCAAAGAAAGGATGTTCTGCAGTAGTGCACTGCCATCAAATTATTTGTATGGCAACATACACTGTGACCTTAAACTATATGGACATAGCCACACAAAGATTGACATGATGCACCAGTGATTGTCCAAAAACACAGTACAAGAAATAACAAAACAATGAGTTGAAATTAAACAAACTTCATGTGGTGGGCAGGAGAGAGTCGGGAAAGGCAGATCATGACAGTTAGTTGAGGCTGATGTCATGATCTGGACTTTGTTTTAGATTTTTTCAGCCTTTGCCTTGGTCCCTAACAGTAATGGAGATACTGTTTTACAGAGTTTAAGACATCAAAGGATTTAATGGTCATATCATTTTTTGATTTAGAATGATTTTGAAGACCTTATTTTTGAAATAACATCTTCTTCTGGGCATTTTAATTTTACTAAGGGTGCCACCATGATTTCTTGTTTGTGATGCAGGGCTGCCAGGCTGTTGTTGGGCAGAATGACTGGATGTGTACAAAACTCGATGTTATAACCGTGATGGTGTAAAGGTCAGTGTCATAAATTTACTGTTTGTGGATAATTCAAACAAAAAAAAAAAACGGTGCATAATTTCTGATAAAGATATCATTGAATAGAAATTAATTTCAGTTATTTGATTTTGATTTACATCAAGTATTTTGGATTAGGGTTCATAAAATATTTTGGATACTGACACTCTTGCTACATTTCTTGATTTACGAGTTTGCCTCACATCCTGTCTTTTCTCTTTTAATCCCTTGATTTGTGATTACAATTATGATCTTCAGATTCCATTTTACTTAAAGCTACCACCACCCTGTATAGTCAGTAGAGCTGATACACAAACTTATTGTTTTATCTTTAATCACAATTACTAGGACAAAACCAAACTCAAAGTCAAAACAAAAAGAAGGTCAAAACTAGAATCTTTTCCCAAAGAAGTTTGTTTAGATACTTGAATGCTAAATTATCATGACAGTCTTTTCTTTAATTAAATCAAAGTTTGGATGTTGTGAGATTTACACCACTGTCTTTTATATTATGGCATCCATGATTTTATGAGTCACATAATATAATTCAGTTCATTTTTGTATAGCATTTGACACTAAGTGCACTGTGACAAGTTCTGATGTAAACTGCAAGTAGAAACTTTTCTAATTACATAGTGAGTACATAAAGACACAAAGTAGTTTCAAACTGATGAACATGAATGGAGCCCAGAACTATCCATCCACTAAATAACTGCTAAACTATGGTAGGTTGACATTGGAGAAGAGAGTTTGTCAAGTGCCTAGCAATCACAAAGTGTCATAGAGACTGGTGGTGTTCACAAGAAAATGCTTACATAAAATTTAGACATAATGATGTCAGTGAAATTATAGTAACAAAATGTAATAATGAATATAAAATATAAAAATGCTTAGAAACAAAATCGAACACACCAAAAATGAATTAGTGACACATTCCTGAAATGTAGATATTAATTATTTGCATATTTAGGTGGTGCCTCTAAAAAAAAAATCAAAAAGAAATACTGCCCTCTGATATTAAACAGATAAGTATATAAATCATGTATTAAAAAGCAGATGTGGAGTGTGTGTGTGTGTGGGGGGGGTAGGTGGTGGTGAGGGATGCTAACAGCCACCAGATGTTAAAGCTAGGTTCTGTTCTGATTAACATAAAGGCACTTGGCTGAAAGGATTAAAGTTATGAATCCTAATGCTCTGAATACTCTGACCTTGTAAAGCACAAGGGGAAATCTACAATCTATATGTCAAAGCAGCAGAAAGCACTCTTTAAGGTTACTAAGCGAAACAAGGAGGCAAAGAAACCCAAACTGCCTTCACTAATCCAGGCAAGATGAAACACCACCAGATATGCAAGGTTAACCTGCTCCCATGTGGAGTATTTATACGAGAAATGCACCAGACGATGCTGGTATTGCTCATATGAAAACATATGATATATAATGAACATTTGTATCATGCACTATAAAAGGACATGCACAAGTTAGGTTGATCGGTTAACTGGTCAGAGACAAAGAGTACAGTTAAGAGGAGTTTGCTCCGCACAAGGTGAAGTCAGCAGTGTAGTAACCCAAAACACTGTGTTTGGATCATTTCATTTTCTTATTTAAAGACTGATAACATTGATTCCGATATAATTGGTAAACATCTGGGATGTACAGATAAAATTAAAACTAGATGCATAGAAAGTAGTGAGCACAAGCTATTTATTTAGACTACTCAAGTTTTGAAATCTGGGCAAATGATTAGCGAATCTATGGTGAAAATGTTCTGGCACAGGAAGAAAATTGGCAGGGCACTGGGGGTTTAAGTGGGTAAAGAAAAAAAAGGTCAGGAAAGGGGGAAAAAAAAACAGGAAGACAGGTGATTCACTAGACAAAGCCAAAATGAAACCAGAAGCCAAAAATCACTAAGCAAAAAAGATGGCAAATTCAAAAATGAATCCAAGCATAAATGTTTAAGAGGGTATTCACTTTGAAAGAACATGTATTACGGCAAAATTGTTATAATCATTGGTTTTTGTTAATCTTTTTGAGGTTCATCTGAATTAATATTTAAAATATTGTATTAGTGCACATGGGATGGTTTTCCAGCCAGAATGGGCAAGATTCCTTACCTAGATGGGAGTTCAGCCCTTTGGCGGCATGAGAAGGAAGGGGCAAATCATTCTGCAACTGCCGGAGACAGGTAGGAGATGTCAGTACAGAATTGGGTACGCTGCCATTCCAGTAGGCTTGGACTGAGTAAAAATAACCAGTTCAGAGGCCAGTGTGATGATTGGACAGGGAGAGACAACCTGTCCTTCCAACACAATAGGTGGCAGCATCTCTGGGTGATGGTACCTGTCCTCATGGGGCAGCCTTGTCAGGTTTCATGGGTACCACCAGAGGGGTGCTGCATATTTCTCATATACGTACATATTATATAATAATTGTATAAATATATCAACTTGTAAAACAAAACATGTACCTATTCAAATTGCAAATTAATTTTATAGTTCTTTCACCTGATTAGATAAATTTCCAATTACAGTGTTATTTTGTGTTTGTACCATGCCATCTCTTTGCATTATTGATAAGTTAAATAACAGTTAAAAATAATAATACATGCAACGTAATTAATAAACTGTTACTAAATAAGACAAATAACTAGATTTTCCCAAAATTAAATATTATTTGAGTCCTGTCTTTAGCTCTTTCATTCTGTTTATATGAAAAATCAGAGTGTAAACGTTTATGCAACTGATTCATTTTCTTCTGCATTTGCGATACTGTTTGCTTTTTAACTCTCATTTAAAAAAATAAATAAATGTAGGTAATAATAAAGTCCAGGCAATCCAAAAAATACAGAAAATGAAAAGAAATGTCAATTAATTCACAAACAGTACAAAATTGATAAAGGATCAAAACATATATAAAATACAACTTGTGGAATTAAACGTAAGGACAAAGAAGTAAATGTGTAGCACAAATCAGAAAGGTATGGCATGTAAATTTCTAAATGTTAAAGAATATCTATACTTTAATTAAAAAATGATCTCTTACCGGCAAAATGATAAAACAATGATTTTATTGACAGTAGTATAACTTATTAAATTAGTTCAAACAACCACTGTAATTACCGATAAAACAAATTTCTTTCATTGACAAAATAATGAAAAACAAAAATATCAATGTTAGTGTTCATATGTAGCCAATCATACATGATAAGTATTGAACACAAATACTTACTAACACTAAGTTGTGTAAATTCACCAATGAATTAATATCCTTTTGTGGAAATTCAGAACTATCACAATGAAGAAAATTTCACAAACACTATTAAATCACTAAACCTACTGTATTTTAAGCACAAAACCAAAAAAAAGTAAAAAGTAAATTTCAAAAAACCACAGCTCAAAACAACTGTGGAAAACAATTTGCCTTAGGAAAGACAGTAACAAGTACCTAAATGTCGAAATACTAGCTAACCATATACTAACTATAGTTAGTTATTTTGTTAAGGGCATTGATTAGTGCCAATTTGCCAATATTTTGTGAAGCACCACACGTAAAGCATAAAAAATCTCAATTGTTCTCCACTCAGCTTTCCTTATACCTTTTCAGGTAAAGTAGATACCACTTCCGGTTGTCCGATTATAATGAAACTTTATATCTGTGTGATCAGTCACCTGATCAAGGTCAAATGTTATATCTAACAATAAGTAATGATCATATAAAATTTTAATTATTTATGACTATTTATATAATGGTAGTAATGCATATGTAATAGTGCTGATACCTGTTAAAATATCATTTCCGGTATTTCTTACCCTAACCAATGACAATATAAAATTTCAATTATTTTTTCTCTCCTCATAATACAATTTCACAAGAAAAACTGCTATACAAAATTTCAATAAATTGTTTATTTAAACTATGTACACATTTATTTGAAAAATTGTGAAACGTGTTCAGGAATAGTACCTCTTTCTGCTAACGTATGTTGCCCAACAGTTGATAGAAAGCTAACAATTTGAAATAACAACCATATGCCAAATTTCATTTATCTAGCTCAACGTGTTCTCAAGTTATCACGTTTCTGTACATATGCACAGACAGATACACACACACACAAACACACACACACAGACATAATTGCAAAAATGGTAAAAACATGTTCAGGAGTGCATGAAATGTAAAGATTCATTAAAATCTCAACACACACCCACACACATACAGACATAATTACAAAAATTGTCAAAACGTGTTCAGGAGCGCATGAAACATGGAGATTCATCGAAATCTTGAGGTCAAATTTTTCGCCATTAATATACTTTCTCTATACTATGTATATGAGAAAGTAAAAAAAGTGAACATTTTTTTGCGTCAAATCCAACTTTATTTTTCTATGGTTGCTGCCATTTCAGAGCAAAGGTATTAAGTGTTTCCATGCAATGATTCCCAGAATACCCCAGATTGGCCGAGCCCCGGGTTAACAACGACTGCCACCAGTACTGTTAGCCAACAGGGTGCTGGTGGAAATTAGGCTACTGTTGGCTGAAGAAGAAGAAGAATCAGGTTTGGAAAATGATGGACTATACAGGTATAACAAAAAAATCTGTCTGCATTTATACTTTATTTCACTATTTAGCACCCGTGGAGTTAGCCTGTGAATGACAAATCACTTAAAAGGAAAAACATTGCAAGTTCTGCATTGCACTGTCCTCAACTTTCTAGTGTATTCAATACCTTATTTAGAAACAGACTTCTTCTTTAGTGGTCTTATTTGCTTGTTTCTTTGATAGTTGAGGATGCAATATAACAACACTAATATTTATCATTGCAGGAAGACTTTTACTCTAAATTGAAACTCAGTGTTTCCAGTCTAGTGTGCTTTCTTAGTTTGATGGATTTTCTTATACAAGTACATAAAAAAATTTTTAATTAAAAAACAAAAAATCAACAGACCACATATTTTAGTGTTTAATAGCAACAATAACTGACTTGCTCATTTATGATGGACTTAAAGCACAATGTTGTAATCTGTGTGTTCTTTAACATGTGGCTACATGTGTGGCAAGTGCTTTTGAAGAGGATGTGTGCTCTGAGAAGCATGTGTGAGAATAATGCCACTGACGTTTCAGTCATAATACATCACTTTGTCATTTGTGTTATTGTGTAGTTCCAAGGGGATTTCAACAGTCACTGGCAAAAGAAGAGCTACAGAATTTCTTTGAAATTACATGTCTTTACAATGTTGCTGATCTATTTCTTTATTTTTCCTTGTTACCTTGTGTTTCTTTGTTGGCTGTCACATTCCTTAATGGAATTTCAAATGTTGACAATACCATTTGAATATTCATAAATGAATATCACATTTCTATCTGAGACACCATACATCAATGTGGAGTTGTTTTTATTTTTCCAATCCACATGCTTCAGGAAAAGTCTAATCCTTTTTTGGATTTGATAGCTTAAATTGTTATAAAAGCATGGCATTTTGTTTGTTTTTTTAATACAAGCTGCTCTGTGGAGATTTCCTTTTAATTGGAGGAGCTGGACAATTATATGACTTTTTAATTTCTAAACATGGGCTGTCAGGAGTGTTTGAAGGTTGATTTATGGTTCATGCATAAGCAAATTTCTGATTCAACACGTGTGAAGATAAACACAGTTCAACAAAAGTTCAATACAACACAGTTGCTTCTCTAGGTCTTGCCATGGGACATAGCATACAGTGTCTGTCATTCTCCTTGTATGTTACATAATTAACAAATTGTTATACCAAATGTCACATTGTTGTGATCAGTGAGTTGCTCATCTTTCATTACTTAGCACAGTCTTTATCCAGAGTGATTTGCTTTAGGTTGAGTCTTTTTCCAAAGTGACTTAAGATAAAAATGTTTGTAGCAGAAAGGTTAACAAATAATTAAAAACTATTTTTTTAACTTACATGACCTAGTATGACAGTTACTCCCATGGATCAAAATCAATTACTTTAAGAAATTTATAGCTGAATAACACTTACAGGGTCTAGGAAGTCAGAGGGGTAGAAAGCCTGAGTAAGTCCACCTGTCACATTCATTTGGGTGTTGTTCAAACACACCTTTGAAGGGACAATGTTCTATATTTGCCACAACAATAGGTGTAAACCAAGCCTGAACTAAAATTAAGTTTCACAAGTTAAAGTATCTGCGGTGGGTTGGCACCCTGCCCGGGATTGGTTCTTGCCTTGTGCCCTGTGTTGGCTGGGATTGGCTCCAGCAAACCCCCGTGACCCTGTGTTCGGATTCAGCGGGTTGGAAAATGGATGGATGGAAGTTAAAGTATTCTGATTTTTTTCCAGTAGTTAATTAACATGGAACTTTTGTTAGTATTAATTTAACAAAGAGGTCTGTATAAATTTCTTTTATAAACTGATATTATTGATTTATATCATTTTTTGTGTCAAGTACTCCATATAGATAGATAGATAGATAGATAGATAGATAGATAGATAGATAGATAGATAGATAGATAGATAGATAGATAGATAGATAGATAGATAGATAGATAGATAGATAGATAGATAGATAGATAGATAGATAGATACTTTATTAATCCCAGTGGGAAATTCACATACTCCAGCAGCAAAAAAAAAAATATATATATATATGTATATCCCAGTGCTTTTAACCCACATTTATATATATTCAAATGTGTGCTCATTTTTATATGAATTATTTGAACCTCAACTTTTATTCTGGGGGGAGGGACAGTGGTTTAGATGTTAAAGTTACACCAAAAGACTAGGTTTGATTTCTGGCTAGTCATTGTTGGTGTGGTGTACAAATGTTTTTCACATGTTAACATGTTTTTCCCCACTGGATTCTTATTTTTCTATCACATAACAAAGAAGTGTACTGTACGTCAGGTTGTTTGGCTAAGTGAATGTGCACCTCCATAAACTGTTACCCTGTCCACATTGGTTCCTGCCTAATACTGAATACTTATGGGGAAGGCAACCATTCCCTCCTATGCTTCTAAAATTGGATTGAAAAACTACAGAATGTTTTTCTGTTTTCCAGCATTTTTGTTTTTTGTCATTTTTATAATTTATCCCTATTCCGTTACCTGAGCTCTGTCTATGTTTTGTCTTCTCTCTGTCACCCCAGTCCTTGTTAATTACAGCTCATAGAAGCTTCCTCAATTAGATGCACAGTTACCAGAGATTTTCTTGGTTTTGACTTAGGCTTTGGTATTCTTGCATCTCAGACATGACTATTGTTGAACATGCATGGATTGGTAGCATCCAGGTAACAATCCTGAGGCAAGCATTGAGAAACTGGACATATGGGGAACTGCACTGTTCTTTCACCCACAGCTCTGATGTACTGTCATCACTTCTGGCTCAGCCCTGGAGTTCACGCCTCCTCTTCTGCCCTGTGTGGTATTTAAAGAACAGAATCACCGGATGTTGGTGTTCATTTGCAAACTAGATTCCAAAGAACATGGAGCTCAGAAGAGAGACAACATTGGATGAGCAATGTCTCCAATTATTTTCCTTTGCTTGGATTTTTTTCTCTCTATTATAATAAAAAAACCCTGGGAAGAGATGAGACTTTTTAGCCTGGGACAAGATGTGACTTTTTTAGAGAGATACTTTTATGTCCCGCAAGACTTTGTGCCAAGAGATATAACCATGCCCAGGGCTGGAAATAAAAGAAAAAGAGTAGATGACAAAGTAGAACGTCATAAAGAATTCAATAATGTTGGTGCGGTACACATGCAGAGCAAGTTAGAGATAATGAAAGTACTAAAATTCGAAAGTCTCAAAAAATTATAGTAAAGATCGCATTAGCGCAAACAAATGGAAATTTTTACTCGGTGAAATTACGGAACAGCGAAACAGAGATTGAATGTTCAGATTTAAACTTTAAGTTGGAGACTTGTAGATTGTCTAATTTGTGTTGCCATCAGGGAAAAGTAGTGTTTCTTCCCAATGAAGAGGCGAATCCGCGAGAATTAAAAAATTTGTAGATTGATGAAAGTAAAATCCTCATACGCGAGCGGCAGAGACGTGAAGTGGCTGGCACGTAGCTCAGGCCGGGGATGGGTTGGTGTGCAAAGCGAGCAGGGGGCGAAGCCCCCTAGTTATTTTCATATAATTGGTCCACATTAAATGGGGTACAGGCTGGTCCCCAACCCGTTACAATCTCCCTCTTGTTTTTCTTATATTATACTCTCAAATGTTTGGTTGCAGTTTGGTTAAGTATTTTTTTTTGTTGTTTTCTTAAATATATTTATTTTAACAATTTGTACTTTCCTTTTTATTTTTGAACTTTTTGAGTTTTTCATTTAAACTATCAGTAATTTTGAAAATTTATATTCTTTAATTTTTGGGTTGAATCAATACAAGTAAATGAAAGCGTACAACACATTATATTAGTGATTCAGAGATGTGCAAGATTATCATTTTGTATATTAAGTTGATCATCCAACCCAGAATTAGTCTCTAACTTGTTTAATTATTTTTTTTGCTCTTGAGGAAGCTATGGGCAATGATGTATGATATCTATCAGTTAACTGTTATTTTTGTGCCTCTTTGTTACTCAAATATCTCGTCATCATTGTGAATGTACATACTTGGCAAGACACTGGACAAAAGCAAAATCTTTTTAGGTAAGCAGGTGATTTTTGTGACCTCTTCATTTTTGTTATTATAGGGAGCTTAAATTTCTTTCTCTAAACAAGAAGTCTTTCCTTTATAGAATGTACTGAAAAGTCAAGCAAAATGACACCTTTTATTGGCTAACTAAAAAGATTACAATAAGCAAGCTTTCGAGGCAATTCAGACACACACACACACACACACACACACACACACACACACACACACACACATATATATATATATATATATATATATATATATATATATACTGTCGCAAAAACCAGACATAAGAGATAAAAAGGTTTGGGGCAGGTTTGACAACACGCACACACACATATATATATATACTGTACACACATATATATATATATATATATATATATATATATATATATATATATATATATAACACAGGAATCTCCAGTTTATGTATTACATCTTGCCTGAAGAAGGGGCTTGAGTTGCCTCGAAAGCTTGCAATTAGTAATCTTTTTAGTTAGCCAATAAAAGGTAGATAGATAGATAGATAGATAGATAGATAGATAGATAGATAGATAGATAGATAGATAGATAGATAGATAGATAGATAGATAGATAGATAGATAGATAGATAGATAGATAGATAGATAGATACTTTATTAATCCCACGGGGAAATTCACATACTCCAGCAGCAGCATACCGACAAAGAACAACACCAAATTAAAGAGTGACAACAATGTAGGTATACAGACAGACAATAACTTTGTATAATTTTAACGTTTACCCCCCCCCCCCCCCCCCCCCCCGGGTGGAACTGAAGAGTCGCATAGTGTGGGGGAGGAATGATCTCCTCAATCTGTCAGTGGAGCAGGACATTGACAGCAGTCTGTCACTGAAGCTGCTCCTCTGTCTGGAGATGATACTGTTCAGTGGATGCAGTGGATTCTCCATTATTGACAGGAGCCTGCACAGTGCCCATCGCTCTGCCACGGATGTCAAACTGTCCAGCTCCATGCCTACATTAGAGCCTGCCATCCTTACCAGTTTGTCCAGGCATGAGGCGTCTCTCTTGTTTATGCTGCCTCTCCAGCACAACACTGCGTAGAAGAGGGCACTCGCCACAACCGTCTGATAGAACATCTGCAGCATCTTAGTACAGATGTTGAAGGACTCCAGCCTTCTAA
The DNA here is from genome assembly GCF_900747795.2 of Erpetoichthys calabaricus. Classification (NCBI taxonomy): domain Eukaryota; kingdom Metazoa; phylum Chordata; class Cladistia; order Polypteriformes; family Polypteridae; genus Erpetoichthys; species Erpetoichthys calabaricus. Next base: position 123,038,367 of record NC_041403.2, read on the forward strand.
GGAAGTATAGTCGGCTCTGTCCTTTCTTACACAGAGCATCAGTAGTGGCAGTCTAGTCCAATTTATCATTCAGCTGCACTCCCAGGTATTTATAGGTTTGCACCCTCTGCACACAGTCACATCTGATAATCACGGGGTCCATGAGGGGCCTGATCCTAGTCATTTTGCTTGACGTTTCACTACATTCATAATGGCTAATACAGTACAACACCTTTATAGAATGAAAATCATATAATACAGAGCATACGGCTATACCTTAAATACAATGGCAGCTATGCTGTCACACTCATGACACAACACCTCTTAGAAACACCCAAACCAAACTTACAGACTTTACAGATTTAAACTGAAACTATTTTAGAGTAGAACATCTATGCTGTCACCTTATATGAATGCAAGTATCTGCTTAAGCAAGCAGTTGTAACTAAAATAAAAAATGTCTCTCGGTTGATAATAAATTTCACACGAAGGAAGCCATTGAACAGATTTGGGGGACTGCATTTAAAAGGCTCGATTTTCAGCAATGCATCAGCAGCAACAATCAAACCTAAAACTCACAGATACTCAGGGCTGCCAGATTTATATTTACCAAACAAACATGCACGAATCCTCCATTGAAACAATCATGAGTCCCCCTGCCAGTGATATAGTCTGCCAACAGCTGGCATTTCTTTTCATTAGCAAATTCCTGAGCCTTCTAAGCAAAATTAGTACTGTGTCATTTAGCTTTTCCAGATTGGATGGGTGGAAGCCTTCATTCTGAAGCATGGATGATCAGACATATAACCTAATGAATCTAGAAGGCAGAAGGGCTTGCATCATGAGGCTTCAGTCATCAAGCCAAAAGCAAAAAAATACAAAGACAGGATGGCGTGGGCAGAATCAGTGAAAGAAAAAATATAGAGAGAGAAAAACAGAGAGGTTGAAGGAGTGGAAGAAAGTTACAGGGAGAGAAACAGAGAGAATGAATGAATGACAGAAAAAAAGTGATTGAGAGGAAAAACAAGTGAGAGACAGAGTGAAATAGATGCAGTCTAAAAATGAGGGTGGTATAGAAGGAAAGGGGGCAAAAATAGTAAAGAGACAGTGAGAGCGGTAAAGAGGGCTGAGAAGAAATTAAAGAATGATGGACTGAGGAAGGAGGATTTAAAACAACAGACTATATAAGAATGAATAAGATAATCAGTACTGTAGAATAAGATAAGTAGTGAAGAAGAAGAAAAAATACAAGATAGAAATGATGACAGACAGACAGACAGACAGACAGACAGACAGACAGACAGACAGACAGACAGACAGACAGACAGACAGACAGATAGATAGATAGATAGATAGATAGATAGATAGATAGATAGATAGATAGATAGATAGATAGATAGCAGTAAGGCTATTTGGCAACTTCTTGGTCAGATGGAAGTCCCCTAAAATAGGGATGATAAATCCCTGCAATGTTCTCTGGAACACTGTTCCCCTACACAAGCCCCCTGACAGAGTTGCTCCCTGGAATTCCAATTCCCAGCATACCCTGTGGGTATCCTGCAGGGTACTGAAGCCAGGGAAGCTGCCATCTAGTGTATCGGGGGATAAAAAATTCATGCGTTGTTTTCTCCCCTAGTCCTTCCATTATAATGGCATCCTAGCTGGGCAAGGAATCATCTAATTCATAAAACTTGTTCATCCAGTGCAGTTCTCATATATTTTTTTCATTAACTGCTATCATTCTACATGATAAATGCATTGTAAAATCTATAGTACAAGGTTAAGATGGAGTATTCTGCACACTGCTTCCAAAAAATGTATCATTTTCTCCACTAAAGACTGCATGAGAGATGGGGATGCAGCTTCCACATTGGATATTATGAAATGTAAAACATTCTAGGTTATTTATGGAAGAAGCTTCTCCTTTTGTCATTCTATCAGTTATTTCAGTCTTTTATCACACATCTAGGAAACTCCTCATTAAAAAAGAATTTTGCTGATTGTTTTTACATTTCTAATTTAAGAAAACAAATGTGTTCATTGTTCCAGTCATTCTTCAGGGTTTATTATTGCCCTTCTGGCATTTAACGCTTCACAAATGGTTAAATTCGAAATGGTGTCAAATAGCTCTGTACTACATGGGTATCAGGATTTTTGACCTGTATGGGGAATTCCTATATCTCAGTAGAAGATAAAAGCTTCCTAACATTCTAACCAATTTTTATTCCATAAAAAAATTTATATCCATGATTAATGCATCACACAATGTAAAAAATGAGGTTTTTATAATGGGTTATGGGGTTGTTTATTTTTTCCTTTTTAATGAAATATGTCATCCTGAATATCACTTCAGTGTAACCGCCTGGAGTATTCTGTCAACTAATCATAATTCCCTGAAGACATGCTGCATTTTCAAACATGCAAATGTACTGCAGCACATTAACAAAGCCTAAAAATAGTCTTCTTTTTAAGGATAAAAGGCATTAGCGATTTTTATGCACATCAAAGTCTCAAGGCTTTAAATTAAACTTTGGGTTTTGTGGAAGCCTTTCTACTGGTATCTTTTTTTTTTTCTATTCATAGCCGTCAGCTCTGTGGGCTCAACACTAAGAAAATATTTTTCAAGATGCCTTAACCATGTAAGCAGAGTAGACGTGTTTAAATGCAAGACATTCTTTAATAAATGCAGTATATTGTATGTGGAAAATAAATCACATTGAGACAAAGATTACTAAGTAAATTGTTGTGTTAAAAAGCTGATAACTTCAATTGAAATGAATATGGTGAAAACATAATGGATTTTCAGTTGTATTGGAACTGATAATAACTTCATTAAGCACAAGTTACTTAAGTTAATTTATAAAGCAAATTTAATAACTTACAAAAATATTGTCTTGAAACCATCAAAAAAATTTTAAATTTAAAGAAAGGAGGTCAATGACTATTTTACAGTAAAGAAAAGCTTTAAAAGAAAGTTGCAAACAGCATAAACAGTGTCTATGCAGTATGATAAAACATAACATTATTATGAGCACTTTGTGAACAGGAGGAAGTCTATTAGATAGGCAGAGAGATGGAGAAAATGAACAAGAGTACAGAAAAATCAGGCAAACCCATAGTCTAGTCACAGGCAGAGGTCAGAATATAAAAAAGATAAAAAGAATCCCACATGAAAGCTAAAAAAACTAAACCAAATTCATGCCCTACATAGACTTGTTTTAACTGGCCCAGATGATCAGAAAGATTTTTGTTTTCACCATAAATCCAAATGCTTAGATGCCAGAAGCTGTGTGCTACCATCTTATATAAGTGAGACAAATAGAGCATTCTAACTAGATAATATGGCAGAAGCCATACAAAGCTGAACACAAAATGGTGCTGACCATACAAAAACAAGAAGCAACATTGCCTCTTCAGAATAAAGACAGACAACATGAAAAATATGTTTAAAAAGTCCAAGAAAGGAAAACCCACAATTATTACAGAAGTCATATGCATGAGCATGTTGCAAGTACCGTGGGACCAATTTAAAGTGGCTTGACAATGGCTTACTTGTTTGGTCCTTTTAGAGCCAGGAGCTGCTCTGAACCCACCTGTCACCAAGTCTACCATTTCTGGGGTTTGGAGTAAAAAGCCCCTAAGAATATACAAAAATTAGTTAGTTAAGATCAGCACTTCTGGAAGGTCGACACAGGAGTTTACTATTTTGTCAACTACTTTCCTTATGGATCCTCAACCCATTTGGGCAGTGCTGTCTCATCTTTTCACATTGACTGTAATAAAATACCTTGTGGTAATCAGGGAGTTCTGTAAGTGCTCCATTGTTGGCTGAACACTTAAATCTTACTCTGGCACTATTTAATACAAAATAAATTTGTTATGGGGAATGCTATTACTTAGGATTTCTTAAATAAACAGATTGTATCCTACATGGATACACACTCTGTACATGGATGGAAAGAATCTGTTGTCATATTAGATGGACTAGCTTGGACTTTACTGTAGAATGCCTATGTGAGCAGCCAGTTGGAAAAGGTCTCTTTGACTCCAAGAGGTTTATTTTCTCCTGGGATGCACCTGACTGGAGTTTTGTTTTCCTTTCCTTTGCTTTCATCTGATGATAGTTCAACAATTAATTAAAGGTAAGATATTGCTGAGCTCCATTTATGTAAAACTGCTTAAACAAAACTGTGTCTTAATGTGTATATATTATGTAATTACTAATTTTAAAAGTTTGTATTTGCATTTACCTATGAACTTGTCACAGCACTGTAGAAAATAAAGTGATTTGAATTGAACCTGTATTAAAGACTGGGTGTGCAATGCTAAAATGGCTATTTCATCAATAAGAAGATTGCATGCCATGAATTAATTCTCCATCTTTCCACAGACCAGCGCTGCAGTTCTAATTTGTGTAAAGTATGGATGGCATAAACAGCCTGTTAGGTTAGCTTCTCTTTGTTTAATTTTTTTCGGCTGAATAACATTGAAACATTGGAATTCTAATAGTACCTTCACTTTTTATGGGTAAAAGGATATTATTTTAGCATTACTGGAGTCCCAGTTGCTAGGCCATGTTACCCTGGTAGCAAAGTCATATGACATCACTCTCATGGCACTAGTTAAGTGGGCGTCTCACTAGTCTCTTTTGGTGTAGGCATAGAACTGACATTCTGGTTTTGACCCTTGTTTCCTTCCTTGACTATGTCTTTGTCTCCTGATCCATCTCTTCCTTTGTTCACCTCTCTAGAGCTGGGTTATTAAAGTTTTTTTGTGTGTGTGTGTGTGTGTGTGTGTCAATCTTACCCTTCTTAGTGTCCTCAAGACCCATTCCCTGCCGATTATCAGAACGGTGGCACAGCAACAGCACCCCCTCTCATCCAGGAATGGTGTTACATACTTCAGATGAGTCCGGAAGGTGATCATCTGATGGACATGCATGATACTATCTATCTATCTATCTATCTATCTATCTATCTATCTATCTATCTATCTATCTATCTATATGGGCTGAATTACCTATTCTCATCTAAGTTGTTCTTATGTTTGTTTCCTAGAACACTGTACATATGAAACAAATGAATTCTCATAAGGGGTGTAAGAGGCATTTTTTAGTTGGTTAGGTTATGTTAAATTGACAGAAGTATTTTCCTAGTTATGTTAAAATGTTTGCCTATATAATAGTGCATAGACTATCCATATTACTAACCGAGACTGGTAAACCGGATATGGACGCAGGGACCTGCCCGTGGACGCAGGAGACATAGTGCGCAGGTGCCAAACAAAGCCCCCCCGCCCCAGAGCGAAACGGGAGAGACTACGAACCGTCTGACATGCCACAAGCAGGATAAAGCGAGGTCAGAAATAAAAGACATAGTAGGAAACAAAGTAAAACGTCATAAAGAGGTTAAAGAACGGGGCCAAACACATGGAGAGCAGGTTACAGATGATGAAAACTGGAAGGCAACAACTTCAAAAAAACCTAGGCACGAGACACATGCACAGCGAGATACAGAATATAAAGGCAGAAAAAACGACAGTTAAACGTCCACACCACACAGCAGAGGCAGACCCGGAAGGTGCAGGCGCCTACATCGCGCGTCAGAAGGCGCGGGAAAGTACAAAAGGCAAAGGCGCCTACACAGCATGGTAAAACCCGACATAATACGGAAGGCGCAGGCGTTGCCGCCATATTGTGAGTGGCACTAATGCGTAGTGAAGGCGCAGACCTCACCGCCATATTGTGCGTGGCACTACTGCGGAGTGAAGTTATGAATAATGTGCGGCTTGGGATCGTACAAAACACCGAACGCGACCCACCGTCTGAAACTGCGGAGGCAAAGCAGGCACGGGTTCAAACCGAATGAGCTCGACTGACGGATATACGCCTACAACGCGCGTCTCAAACCGCAGAAGCAGGGCAAGCACGGGTTCAAAACAACGCAAGCTCCTACAACGCGCGTCTGAAACTTCGGCTGCCCAGTGGGCACGGGTTCAAAACGATGGGGGTAGGCGAGCGAAGCCCCCTTGTTCTTTTATAACCCCTGCAAGTTAAATTGTAAATGGAATATTCTAATTATTTCTTGGAATTCTGATTAGAGACTCATTCAGTGTATGATCTGTACTGCTGTTGATAAGGCATGGAAGGCAAATAGTTTCAACTATACTGAACTTAGTGAACATATTGAAGACTACAGTAAAAAAGTTCGTCATAGAAAAGGAACACAACTTTTAAGTATGGAAATTAACTGAGGTTTAACATGAAAAAGTTAAGAATTTAATGGAACAGAGAAGAAATCTTTATCCTTTTTATTCTGCATGTTTAATAATTTTTTTAAGTTTTTATGATTTGTTCATTTTTTAATTTTCGCTAAACTTTTTAAAAACAAACTTGGAATGTAGAATTTCTTTTGTTATGAGTTTGACTTATGCAGGATCCTACCTTGTCAACTCATTAGCTACTCAATTTTTGGAAACATGGAAAAGACACATCTACACAGGGGTTTCACATATACACTTAAGAATGTCAAAGTCTAAAATTCATGGGGATGCAGGCACTATTTTTCTGATAAATATTATCATATGAAACAATCAATGTAGATGTCATTAACATTGCTTTGTTTGCATCCTTGATTAGTTCTGTACGATTTCCTTTTTTGGTTAGTTTTTATCACAGGGAGTAAACTTCACAGTGTGATTTTTTTTAAGTTTTTCCTCATAGGCATCACCATTTTCAATATTATTTTTATGGTAGTGGTTAAAAAGTATAAAATAATGATGCTTTTTTTTGGGCATATGAGCATGATGTAGGATATCATTGTTTTGTCATTAAAAAAGAAGATGGTACACAATACTTGATATCCATGCTTTTGGATAAAATCTAAAAAAACAAACCCTCAGATTTAGCTAGGGACAAACCTGTATTAGTTTGATTAACGGACTTTGTCTATTGAAACTTCATTTTTAGGTCAGTGTTTCGAAATTTAGGTGAATGTTTCCGGTTTGTTCTTTTTTGGTATTCATCCATCAGTCAGTCTCTGGTTATTCTTTTTGAACATTCCCATTGTTCCTTTTTCACACCCTGATCTGCAGTTGCTTCTGCAGCCTTTTTCAGAACATTTTGACCCTCTTTGCTCACAAATTTACTAGAGTAGTAACTCACGTTTAAAGAAAACAAAGAATCTTTTGTGCTACTTTGTAGATTGTGACTCAGTTTTCCTTGTAAGTACCAGGGCCATCATGTATAAATGGTGCATACGCACAAAAATGTTGCATAAGCCCGCTTCTACGCTCAAATCGCGATGTATAAAACCTAAACTTGGCGTAAAGCCACGCACATTTTCTCGATAGCTCAAACCCTGGCATACGCAAGTTCTCCGCTCACTATTGCAAACTGCTGGCACCCAGCGTCAAAGCAGTGCTACTGCTCCAGTGTGGTTTCCCTTTCTTTTTCAGATCCACATCCCTGACGCAGCTTTATAAATATACTGAAATTAACCGCATATTGTTTATTAGTTTAAGGCATCTGATTGTAATTAACCTGTAACAATATAATGGTCCACGGAATGGCCAAACTATTCTAAATACCATAGCTGCTTTAGCGTTGTTACTCTCACTGCACCACTCGGAGCAGCTGATCGGAAAGAGAATTATCGGTATACAGAATCAAGTACACGCTGCCTCAGCCATTCCCTATTTGAATTTCTTTCATCCAACAAACTCTTCAGAGCCTTTCCTGTAAGGACCTCGCAGTTCAGAAACAGTTTCATCCCAAGAACTCTAAATGCACTCATTCAGTCCATCAAGTGCTCCTTATAAAACTGTTTGTACTTACAAGTACAATTACCTCACTGTAAACTTGCGATACAGTTATAATATTGCACAACCTGTGCCACTTTATAAAGCACGTATTTACATATGATGACGATATCATTTTTAAGATGAAATGCAGCAAAATATGTTTATTATATTATACATATAAAACTTTAACTTCATTTAAATAATCTATATTGTTAATAATTAAACATGTAAGGACACGGTGCACTAGCAAGGAGATGGCGCTCTGTTCATGGATTGTTCCTGCCTCGCGCTGTATTCTTGCTGGGACTGGCGTTACACTGGAAGAATAAATGGATAGAATAATTAAATATGTACTACGAAGATATTTCAATGTTTCTTAAAAGTTTTGAAGAATCGGTATTCTAAGTTTACAGATGGCTTAACATCTATTACAGAGCTGATTGTGTGGCGATTGGTTACTTGGAGAAAGAAAAGGAAGGACAGGAATTGGGGGTTAGTACGTTTGAAAGAGACAGAACTTCTGTAATAAATTATTTCATAGAAGGTCGCGCATGGTGCAGCAAGCATCTTGCGGGAGGCAGAAACAATCGCTGCGCCACCGTGTTCCCATGTTTAATAACATGCTTTAACTCCTATCATCATGAAAATGATATCACGTATACATCTCAGTATTTAAAGAGCTGTAATATTACGAATGTAATGGATTCTGTGTCCTGTCGGAGGAAGAAAAAGCCCATTTAAGAAGCAGGTAGTGCACATAGAGCACATAGAAGATCAAATACAAAACAAAGCATTTAACATGTTATTTTAGTTACAGCGGGATTTGAGAAACTAGTAAATTAAATGATTTTAAGATGAAGTTTATGATGTTCTACTTTAATGACAAAATAAACAACGTGATTAAAGTGGAAATTTTGAGATTAAAGTTGACATTTCGTGCTTTTTTCCCACTGTGTGCCTATTTTTTTTTCTCTGTACCCTAATAAACTTTCATATGACACTCAGATGGTGGGCTACGACTCGCCTTTTCACGGTGACTTTGATATGTGACAACTTCTTTATTTCGGGCACTGTGCGACTTTGTGAACTTGAACTTTCGAGTTTCTCCAACACTGTATGTTGTTTAAACCAACAAATAGTAAGTTTTTCCTTGCCTCCACTTGGTATTCGCTGAAGTTCTTCTATTTTCCCCCGTGCTTTTGCCATTGTCTTTTCACAGAAGGCAGTGCTTAAGGGCTATTTATATTGATTTGCATATTCAAAGAGGCGTAATTCTGGGAGGAGTTTGGGTGGGACAGCAGGCACGTGTACGTGCTTTACTTTTCATGCTGACCGGGATTTATGTAGCGGAAGAATGTGAAAGTTGACATTCACACAGATTTATGCATCTGGATTTTTTTGCGCGTAAGCACATTTCCGCTTTTGTCCATACGCCATGTCATAGTGTGAATTCTACGCACGCCGTTATACATGAGGCCCCTGGTGTATGTGAGGCTAGCTAGCTCAAGACTAGACTGACAGTCTCACTAAATTAATACTATATTAAATGCATCTTCTCCTGACATGTAAGTATCCAGTTATCTAAAAGCTTAAACTGGGATTTACTTAAATATTTAATGTAGTTTATAATGCAATAATTTAGTGAGTTATTTTAAAGGCTGAATGGTGAACTCTGAAGCCAACTTTGATTACCTAAAATAAATAATTTTCATTAGATGTCAAAAGCAAAATCTGATCTTGCTATATAGTCAGCTAGTCTTATTGGTATTTTCCAGATAAGTCAAAGAAATAACTGGCATCTTGTTTGTTCTTCATACCCCAACTGCAGACTCGTTTGTGGCAGAAAGAAGCCTTTGAAGCTCTAAACAAGCAGCTAATAAAGAAATGTGTTCCTTTTTTAAAAACAATGGAGCATATTTTTCATAGCTGTTGGTTCATCTGGTAAGAAATAATAAATTGTGCAAATGGCAAAAAAAAACAACAAAAATTTCAAAACTTATGTGATGAGATGTGGGTAAGAAGCATCAGATAGCCAGTTGCCCTAAGTATCACTCAATAGTGTACTTGTTATGAAATTCCTAGAAAGGAAGGCCAAAATGACTTTACCAGACTCCCACTCCAGTTTTTCTTAAATTACAGGCTGGGTTGCATGATGCCTACATTTGGGTCACACTGAGTCATGACTTACAGTTGTACTGAATGAGAAATAGTCAAGAAGTGTTGCCTTGAGATTGGTTGCTGCTTGCATGGCTGAAATAAACCCCCAGAGGACGATCACTGGATATTCTCCAATGGGGAGCCCAATGGATGACAACTGATTGTGATTCTGCAGGGGAGAACCCTAAACGATGACCATCAGTGATTCTCCATGAGGAAACAGAATGATAATCACTGCTCTATGCCAAATTATATCTAAGTAAAACGTTGATTACATTTAAATGAATTCATAGTTAAAAAACACAAACTATAACATTCATTATTCAATTATCAATTGTAATAAATTAAACAAATACTGTAAGAAAATACATCAAGAAACCAAAGACTTCAATGAATGAAGAATCCAGAAAAACTACCAAAACAATGAAACAAACAATAAATAACACAATGGGATAAAATGGGACATTTCACAAAAAAAAATTAAAAAAATTAACTCAAAAAATATAATGAAGAGAACTAACTAACCAAAGTCACAATTAAAGTCCAATTCTCTTAATTCTCAAAGACAAAGCCACAATTCAAACACCCGAAAAATCCAAAAACAGAGAATCTTAGTTGACCAGTAACCTTGATAAAAAAGTAGTGTGCACACATAGGGGCCTGAAGCTCAGCATGCTAATCCTACAACAACTTGCTGATGGCATGCAGGTGTCTTATATGTGGACTCTCAGAAAAATAACTGCAGTGCCTGAGAGCTCCGATTAGCAATAAGCCTTCATTCCTGAACAAACCAGACACAATTTAGGGTGGGGGACTGGAGTGAAACTACAAACATAAAACAAACAAAATAAAATAACTGCTGGAAATAAGTGGGGAGAAAAAGAAAAATACAAGGAATATCTTAAACATAGCGATACATGGTTGCAATCTTAACAGCGGAGCTGGGGTTAATGTGGTTAAAAGTAATGCAATTAAAGTAGCTAATTATATTTCCCAATAATGCAGTAATTTCTTGTAATGACATTACAGTTACTGACTTAACCAGAATTTCATTACTTGCGCTATACATGCTTCTGAGCAAATAATATGTAAATATCATAAATACCTTGAAGGGCAGGCATTCTAGTTAACATAACATTTAAGTAGATGGGTGTGGCTACCCAATTTGTGCCCTTGCCCGATTTGCACTGCACATGCACACTATTTTCACACTGGCATAGAGTACATTGAATTTTACAGTGCTGTCAGATCTGCACCAATATTGCGTGTTATATTACAGCGTTACATGATAGTTTGTTTTACTTTATGACTGTCCTTATTAAGAAACTAGCTGTTGTATCTAACTAAGATGAGTTGAAATCTACATTGTCAATGTTTGAATTGCACCATCTGTTGGAATGTATTTTGTAATGTATGTAGTAATACAATTCATTGCATTTGTCATTCCAACAGATGATACATCACAAACATTTCTAGTAATAAACTGCATCGTTTCAAAAGTTTGTGATGCACCATATGCTGGAATGAGAAACACAATTGCACGGACACACAGACAGACACAAAGACACTTATCCTTTTATTAAGGTGGATAAATATTTACACTGAAAGATAAGAACATTACAGTTTTAAAATGTATTAAAAATATGATTGCCATAGAAATTTAATTCTAGTCAAAGGAAGACAGAGAGAAGTGTGTCTGGGAACTTATATAAGTAAGGGTATGATAGCTACATTAATATTTTTGCTCATTTTTCTGTACAGCAGGGGTTCCCAATTCGGGGTACATTTAGCCCCAGGGGATAAATTTGGCCTACTGAGGAAGTCGAGAAGAAAATTTGAAGTAGGTCTACAGTATTTTGTGTAACAGAATTATTATGTGCTATCATTATTGTTATTTGAACTTAAAATAAAAATGTTAAAAGGAGTATCTCAAAATTTCCTCTTTGACAATCACTTTATTATGGTAGAAGTATAAACTCAAATTACTAAACAAAAAAATAGATAGATAGATAGATAGATAGATAGATAGATAGATAGATAGATAGATAGATAGATAGATAGATAGATAGATAGATAGATAGATAGATAGATAGATAGATAGATAGATAGATAGATAGATAGATAGATAGATAGATGATGTGCAGCATTATTCATAATGGCACTCAGTTTTGCTTTAATTCTCTCCTTCTCCTCTACCTCCAGGGGGTCCAGAGTGCATCCTACTGTATATCTGAGCTTGCCCTTTTAATTAGCTTGATGATTCAATGGGCCTCTCTTGAAGTGATGTTACAAGCGTAGCACACCACAGCGTAGAAAAGAGAGTTATAGAAGATATGAAGGATGTCACTTCCTACATTAAAGAAACACAGTCTCCTAAGGAAAAAGAGCCTGCTCTACCCTTTTATGTATAGAGCACCTGTGTTCTGAGACCAGTCCAACCTGTCATTAATGTGGACCCCCAAGTACTTGGAGGAGTGGACCACCTCTAAATCTATTCCTTGAATAGAGACCACACATAGAGGCTATTTGATGCTGTGAAAATCAATAACGAGTACCTTGGTTTTGCTGATGTTAAGATGGAGATAATTCTCTTTGCACCAAGAAACAAACTTTTCCACCTGCCTGCTATACTCTGTCTCATACCCTTTATCAATACAGACAAAAAGTGCAGAATCATCTGAGAATGTCTGCAAGTGATGTGACCTGGTGTTATATTTATAGTTTGGAGTGTACACAGTAAAGAGAAAATGAGACAGGGCTGTTCCTTGTGGTGCTCCAGTGTTGCTCACATCCATATCAGAGACACGGTCCTTGAGTCTCTCAAACTGCCTGTTTGCCTGACAGACAGTCCATTATCGAGGACACCATAAGCTCATCCACCTGCATATCTCTGAGACGCTTAACAGGGATGGCTGGATGGTATTGAAGACGCTGGAGAAATCAAAAAAACATTATCCTGAGTGCTGCCAACTTAGTCCTGGTGATAATAAGCTTTGTGGATCAAGTGGGGGGTAAATTTACTTTTGAAAAATTGCCACATGGTAAACTGGGTGAAAAAAGTTGGGAACTCCTGCTTTACAGCCTCTTGATCAAAGAGGTATTACATTTACAGAGTGAGAAAAGTGCACCATCCAATCTAATGAAAACATTGCTAGCATCATGTATCGTAAAACATATGCCAAAATTCACTTTTCTCAGGAAAATGGAGAAGTCTGTGTACATTAAAGCAATGATCTTTTTCCTAATTGTTTGCAAATGTACAATAATTGATTACAAAATGTAAATGTTCTCTTTATGATTACTAAGTTCCTTTTTTGATAATGTAAAGAACGCAGAGACAGGCGAGACACACAGAGACACAGACATATTTACTATTTCACACAATAAACACTACAGGTAGCTATCCTCACCTGATCAATAAGCACACACATCTGGTAGCTGTTATGATAACAATAATTTAAATTTTTACCGACTCCATGTTTGCAAGTGTTTGGAGTCATTTGTTTTATTTCTAATTAGTATTTTACTACCTCTACTTGCTGGTTGATATGGTTGTCATGACATAGTGCTAATAATGTAAGTTATGTTGTTTACTTGAATAACTGCTTCACTCACATTCACTGTCATTGGTTATTTTGTCCTTATTAAAATAATGAATGAACATGTGGGTGTCATCCTGGTACTTTCTAGCTGGTTCATATTTGCGTGGGTTTAGAGAGTACCATAAAGGTAAAGTGATTAGAAATGTGATTACTTTTTCTAGAAATCGAAGAGTAAAGTAATCCAATGATAATTTGAAAGAAGGAATTGGCAATCTTTAATAGATTAATTTCTTCAAGTAACTGCCCCACTCTGCTTAACAGTAGCACTGTGGACACGTTTTAATGCAAACACGTATGTGTAGAAATTCCATGGGGCTTGAGCTTAATTTTTGAAAAAGAGGAGATTCTCAAAAAATGATGAGGAATTGATAAGCATGGGCAGATTTCTGAGTGAGTTTTTAAAAGAAATGACATGTGATTATTTTGAATTACCAGATTTATCTTAATATAAACACATATTCAATTGATTAATTTGCTTTTTGTTTTAATTCACTAAAAACAGCTTAATCAGTAATGTTAGAATCAGAATTAAAACATAATAAGATTAATGCCAATTTTCAAATTGCATTTCTCCTCATGCTATTTTCTCTGATATCTTCCCTTTGCTGCTTTGAGATCATGTACATTATATAGGCATTTGTACATTCAGGAAACACTAACTGATTAATACTTTTTCATTACTAAAAATAGAAAATGCTCAGCATTCTCATCCATAATTTCAGAATACCTGTAAAAGTATTCTTGATGGTTGTGTTTTCAAGGTGACCTAAGTGATCAGACATTTGCTAAAGATTAGCAAGTTATTGTCACTCACAAAAGTGGTTCTCTCGTGCCATTTCTCACACTTCCCACAGCTCCATGAGATGTCATGTTGTGATTAGAACAGTCTGCCTCATTCCAAAGCAGCTTCATGAGCTGAATGGTTTGAATGTCTGACCAAGTGTGCAGGGCTTGAAACAGTGATCACACATTTTACTTTGGAATGGACATGGTATAAAGAATGGAACATTTTATCATCATTGCAGGTTACTCAGAAGTAGAAATGTAGCCACCTTTTAAACGTTTAATTGGTTTTTCAGCTTTTTTGAAATGGATCCTTCTGAAAATGAAAGATAAGATTCTGTTTCCTTACCCCCATATCTCTTATTGACATGTTATTTTTTTAAACAATGATCTATCTTACTATCATTTCTAATTTTCTCATTAAACAGAAGTGACTGACTAAACACATCCTTGCCCTCTCATACTATACAAGGATCACTTTTACATGCCTTTTAATTGGATATAATTGTATTACTTTTTATTTCAGTTCTTTTTTTTAACAAAAGAGCAGTGGGTGTTTCTGAGTTTATCAAGTTAAGCTGTGTGGGTCCTGGACTTAAACTTAACTGTGATTTTCTGGGGTAGATTGTCATTTTATCTAATTTTCGGATTGTGCCTTTTTACCCAATGCTACTAGAACAGTGTTCTTATAATGTAAAATGCTTAATTTCACCTATATAACAATATGTTTTTCCTCACTCACTTCTTTCTCCTGTCAGGGTGTCACTTCAGTCTTGGGCCAAGCAACTTGAGGGTATGTGATATGGCCTCACAGCATATAATAGAGGAAACACCATTATAGGCCTTACTTACTTAATAAATAAGTAGGCCTGGACAATTTTGTCTGTTTGTTAATAAGAAGGTGCAGTATGGTGTGGATCAGCCATATGGCCAAAGTTTGCTGTATAATTTCTTTATGCAAGTCCCATGCTCAAGGGGTTTGATGTTTTTCAGCATCTTGCTATAGTGAAATTGTTATTAAATTCCCATGAGGGAGATTCTCTTTGTTGAAGCTCTTGGAGTGCGCTATATAATATTTGTAATGCTTACGAGCTTTGTATATGTCAGAATGTTTTATTTGGTTGATGTCTTTTGCAGACAACTTGCATTTTAAAAATGAAACATTAAATAAAATTGCAAACATGGAGTAGAATCAAAGAAAGGAACTAAGACATTAAATGTAACTCCCTAAAATTCTCACCGTTCTCAATCAGTAAGCATTTTAAGCAGCCTTCCAGCATTTAATCAAACCACAAGTGGCCACCATTGCCAATCTTATCATCAAATACTCTTGAATATTGTTATTATGAAGAAACATTGACTCAACAGTCACTTAATCAATTCAACGTAGCCTGTGTAGCTTGAAAAAACCTCTTCTGTGACTTTGAATATCAGAGCAGCACCTTGCTTCATAAAAACAATGTTGAGATATCGGTACTCAAAAATGGAAGAAGAGCTTCACCAGAACTGAAGACAGCAACAAAGCAAACATTAAAATTCAGTGACGACTGAGCGCTTTCACATTGAGCAGGAAAAAGTATCAATGCTACCAAACACAAAGTATGATAAGAATTATTAGCAAAATTTTCAATGAATCACCTTGAGTACCTAGAAAAGAACTCAATTCATTTAATTTTTATTAATATCTTCTCAGATGCATCTGAAAAAGACTGCTGGAGGTCTATCACAACATTGAGTGTTATGCCTCAGCTTCAAGGATCAAATTGCATGTTGTTTGAAACTCCTGAATTTTAAATAAATATGTCACTCTGAAGTCGCCTTTTATTTTATGGGTATCTGTACGTGTGACCTGCCTTGTGGTGTCAGGACAGGCTTCTGCTCCTTGCAACCATGTTATTGAAAGTTAGTGTAGAAAAAGAATAAATGGATGCTGCTGAAATGTTAGTTAGGCTTTAGTATCCCAAAATAACCTTTCGTCTTAATTGGTTTGTCACTTTCCAAACAGTATATTATGAGAATCTAATTTTTGGAATATACTAAAGAATATGTAGGATTATGCTGAAACAAAAATCTTGGGAAGAAACACAACAAAACAGTAAAGATGCTTTTTGTTATTAGTTTTTTGTTAAATTTCTTATAGGTAGGCATGGATATCTGACTTATTGGCAGCTTAGCTATGAATAACAGCAGAATAAAATACCATAATATAACATTTTCAAACCTTTCAATTCAGGATTGGGGTGGGGGCTCTAATGCCTATCACAGCAGCATCGGGTGCAAGGCAGAAAACAGCCCTGGACAGAGTGCCGTTCCACTCATGCATGCACCCCCCTTCAGATTCAGACAAGGTTTCACTGGTCACCATAACCACAATGTCTTTGGGACTGTGGGAGTAGCTGGAAGAACACACAAATGATGCACAGAGATAATATAAACACTACATTGACAATGACTGGGTGTGTGATTCCATTTCACCATGCTGGATCCATGAGTCAGCAGAGTGTGGAGGACGGCCGGGATGCCCCTTCAACACTGGATCCGGGGGAGCAGCCATTGGATGCATGCTACGTCACCCGGAATTCACTCAGTGGCAGCCCCCCTGGGTTGCATTGAGGTCTGTTTTATGGAACACTGGAGCTCATACTGGTTGGGCTCCGTGGCCACTGCCAGCGGGAGCTGCAAGGCTTCCTGAGCCCGTGTGGGCAGCAACGCAGCCACACCCGGAAGTGCAGCCTAATTTAGGTTAATTACCACCTGAAGCACTTCCGGGTGGGCTATAAAGGCAGCCTGCAGCCACTACTCAGGGCACTAGAGTCGGGAGGAGGAGGATGAAGCTGCCCTGGGAGGAGTGGAGGAAGAGAAGAGTGTGATTTGGGGTGTGATTTACTTTTGTGTGTTTATGGGACTGCGTTAGGGCCAGCGGGACACGGGGCAGATGTGTCCCACGGCTGAAGAAAAAATAAAATTTTTTGTTTATTTTGCCTGTGCCTCTGGTGTCAGTCTGTGTCGGGTCAGCGCCAATATAGTGCCTTATCACAAAGAGCTAAACACATTGCCACCCAAGTAAAAGGGCACCTCTCATTTTCAAGCAATTCAGAATAATTACTATCATCTACTTGATAAATGTAGTTTAACATTAGGTCACAGTTTATTAAGCTATGGCTCACAGCCGAAAATGGACTGCTTAGGATCACAGCTCACAGTTGTATTTAATACAGAGTTTTCTCAACCTTTAAGTATTTGCGACCGGAGATTTCATAACAGTTTTATTCGCACCCTCCTAACGTTTTTTTGAAACGAGCCCACTAATACCAATTTGTTCTTTTTTAATTAATGATATATCATAGATGCATATTTTATTATACCTACTTAACTTTTATCGACATTTATCTAACTCTATATTTATAGTTCAAGTATCAGAATGTAGTTTAAGTTAATTTATTTTGGTTTCAATAGATGTATTTTTCATATTTTCGATTCTTGTTTTCTTTTACTCACATCTTCGCACCCCCCTTTTTGTTACTTCGTGCCCCCCTAGGGGGGCCCGCCCCACAGTTTGAGATTCACTGATTTAATAGGTCATGTATGGTTTGCGATATGTCTTGCAATGAACTGCCAAGGGTTGTTTAAGCAACCATCATTGCTCCACCATGATGTTGCCGACAATTTTCCCAGATGGAACCCCTTCCCCCAATTGAAGGGGGAATTGACTGAATCTCGAAGACACAAAGGGCTAGATTGGGTCACAGGAAAAAAAAAAACTTTAAGAAATCCTGCATTTGATTAAAAACTTTTAAATTTTAATTTTCCAATACAAACTCAGCATACCTGAAACTTTATCTATACAATCTCCATTTTAACCATATGCTCAAAAATTCTTACATTTCTATTGAAAAGCAAGTTCTTCTTATTTCAACAAAGAGTGCTGTGACAGATACCATCTCATATGTTCAACAGGAGGCACTAACAAATGGACAAGGGGCTTTACAAAACCAGAAAGTAAATAGTGCAGGATAAAAAGAAATAGCTATTACAATAGTAGGACACCCTCAGGTTGCTAGATGGCATTGTGAAGCAGCTCCTCTAGGGTCAGCTTGCCTGGGATTTACCATGTGTTATCTGTGACAGTCCTAACCCAGATGTGCAGGAGCATCTGAGGTCCATCATGAGCTTTTACACACCATCTGGATCGCTGTATGTAATGGCCATAACATTACCTGGTGCTGTGATTTTGGGTTTCAAACATTTTTTAATTTCTGTTTAGTACAGTTTGGGACACTATTTTATTTAATTTTTAATATTAATCAGTAATTCATTAAGTTATTTTTTATCTGAATTGATATGATCAAGTGTAAGTGTGTCATTAATTATGAGGGACTGGTAGCTCCATCCAAGTCTAGACCTTGTGCTGGGTTCTGTATAGGTTTTGGATCCCTGTATTTGATCATGCATGTTCACAGTCTTCAATACCTTGGACTCTTGTTCAAGGAAGAAAAAAATTACAAAACTGACAAGAAACAGTAAAGCAGATGCTGCACCAGACAACAGTGTTAACACTCATTCAGCATCTCTATCTGCAAGTTTTTTATTTGTTACAGGTAAACATTGACCAAAAGATTAATGTTGTGGGTAGAAATGATCAACATGAGATTCTTCTGCTGGGTTGTGGAATTTTTAGATTACTACTATGATTGTCACCTGGCCAAATGAATGGAACATGAAAAGTCTACTGTAGATGCATATAACATTTTTTTTTAATTGTCATTCACCCCCATCACATTTTTAATCTGATGTACTAATATAACGGGCCTGGTAGTCTCTAATGTTTCCTTCATCAAATGTCTTACAAATCTCTACAAAATCATCTCTGTTCCCACTCTCACATCCAGGTTAGTTTCTTCACTATAATTACTTTTTCTTTCCGATTTCATTTCTTCTATAATAAGTTTCTTTTTCTTCACATTTTTATATTACCATCGACTCCTTATTTCATTTAGACTGTATCTTAATTTAATTCCTTTTATTCTTAAGATTATTCTTCCTAATGGTTATAATTAATAATGCTGTCACATAAGTGCAAATAATACTTAGAAGGGAAACTCATTCATTGTCACTTGCATCTGTGGGGGTTAACCAGAAAAAGGTTAATACTTTAAAAATATTTTGAAAGAAATGAAGCAAAGCACATACATATCGATGCTAATTTCCAAATAAGTGAAGCATTTTGGATCTAACCAGATTTTCCGCTAGACTCCATATTACTAAGAAAGGTTATTTTTCAACATGATTTTCTTACTCATCACTACATTAATTCAACACTTTGATTCAGTGTGCACTCCTCAATCCCCCAAAGGATGCTCAAGTTATTTTCTGCTTTCCAGATAGAGAAAGACACCCATCTCAATCAGTGCTCAAATAACAATTAGAATAACAATTAGACTAAATGCTTTTATGAGAGACATATTTTTGAATTGAATACGCAAAACCAAGATTTGAGGAAAAGTTATCCCATGCCAGATGCACATGCTTTATTCTGTTTAACTGACTGTGAGAGGCTTAATTCTTTAATGTATTTACTTCAAAGAAATGTTAATATAACACATATGGTCACGACAGCCCCAAAATCTGAGACTGCTAAAGTAATGAAAAATATTTCCTTCCATAGTATGCAGTCCTCACAGGGTAATGTTAATGGATTTTTTTTTTAACAAATAAAAAATGTGTTCACAGCAAGCCAGTTCTTAGAGGAAACATTGCTGTTAAATGTCCCTCTGTGGTGGCAATGCTGGGCAGTATGGTGGGTGCCGAGTGTGTGTGTGAGATTGAGAGAGAGCTCAGCTGGCGTAACCAGGAAGCACCCCACTTTGCATTGCATACAGTCTGTATCTGTGAGAACAGGTAATGGAGTTCTCCCTTATTTAACACTTTAGGAAAGCTGCTTCTGAGAGTCCTTGTAATTCAGATACCATGGTTTTATAGCTGACCACCAGCAGTTACCACAGTGCAAAGTGTGAGCACTGGGATTTGTTGTGGTGTAATTTCATGGCAATACACTTGGCATAGTTGGCAGGATCTGCACTGTGCACATGTGCAGTATGGTGGCGGTGTTCTGCAGTATGGTGGGGGCTGAGTGTGTGAAAGGCCTCTGCTGACATCACCCGGTAGCACTCTGCTTTGCATTAGTTACAGCCTAGACAGAACATGTTATGGAACATGGACACACAGCAAAGAATTGGTCTTAAGTGGGATGGAACTGTCTAGGAAAACTTTGAGAATGACACCAACAGTAACAAGAGCAAGTGTATAATTAATAATGCGACAGTCTGGTTTGTGAAGTTCAATTACAGATAAAGAACTTGACTAATTTTAAGACACCTTTAAATGGCCTTCATAAAGAAGACTATGCAGAGGTTGAGAACACCATAACATGTTGCAGAAACACAAATGTACCAAAGAAAATAAAATGGCAGGCTGTGTAGGTCAATAAACTTTAAAATTGTCTCTGCAGAAAGCTTCTAACCTCAATCGATAGAACACAAATACAGAATAACTGCATTGTTAAAGCTCTTTATTAAATATGTAAGGGGCTAAGCAAATGACCTGACTTCATAAGATACTGTGAAGTACTAGATCTTTTGTTTAA
This sequence comes from Erpetoichthys calabaricus, assembly GCF_900747795.2. Lineage (NCBI taxonomy): Eukaryota > Metazoa > Chordata > Cladistia > Polypteriformes > Polypteridae > Erpetoichthys > Erpetoichthys calabaricus. The sequence goes on from NC_041403.2 coordinate 123,059,331, forward strand.
AATTCTCAGTGCTGCCAAACTAAACAGCCTGTTCCTTAAACCGATGGACACTGCTGCAATCTTAGTGAAACACACTAAAATAAATTCACAAAATAACTCTCTATAGATGGCTGGAGCAAAAAGAGCCTTACTAGGTCTTCTATGGCCATATCTGAAAGTTTGTACAGTCCATTTGCTAAACAGACACAACATAAATTTCTTAATCTTCATCAATTATTTTTTCTAAACTAAAATTTAAAATAATCTGATACGTTTCTCTCAAAATAAAACTGGTTGAGGTAAGTCACCAAAATAAGAACCAAAATGGAAATGGTCAAGTTATTAAAACTAAACTAAAAATGAAATGACAGACATAAACTGAAAAAAATGAAAAACTAATTAGAAAAATTAAAGTAAACTAAAACTTATACAAAAGGTGAATTAATACCAAAAATGCTCACAAACCTACTATAAAACATAATCATACAGACCTACGACTTCCACCCAGAGCCAGCAGTCAGAGTGCATAACAGCAATGAACCACTGATGAAGAAGCCTGCTGTAAACAGTGATACTAAAATAAGGATTCTGTATTAATTTCTCAGATGTTGAAAATGAGTAAATTAAGCAAGGCAATGCATAGGACTTTCACAATTTGCTTCACTTAGGTGTGAAAATGAAAGAAAATAATATATTTTAATGGTAGTAAAAATATTTTCTGTCTACCTGGGGATCCACTTCATGTGACTCCCCTCCAAAGTTAGCACTAAAAACTGCCCACGACAAGCTGCATGACACCTTTAATTTTAGTATCCTTTAAATATCATCAGATAGTTGTGCAGGCATCCAAGGTGTATCACTGAGGAATTATAAGCAGTAGCCATCAGAGGCATGTTTTTAATTAAATATTATAAAACAAGAAATTAAAGTTTAAGTGGCTAAAACAAACAGTATGTATAGGAGCTCAAACAAATATGCAAGAGTAAGGCAAAATCACTTGCTTGAAAGAAAGACAAAATCTAATGTCCCAGCAGTGCAAAAAAAATGTTAGTACTAATAACTTAAAAGAACTTTTGAGCAATTAGATATGGAGCACTGTCAGCTCAAATACTGATCTTGGTGGTGATCTTGGTGAAGAGTCAGACATGAATGCTGTGATAGCTGTTGCTTAGCAATTTATTTATACTGCTTGCTAAAAAAAAAGTGTGGTCTAGCATTACAAAATAAAAATTGGGTTTTGTTCCAGAAATTCTGGTTTAATACTCAAATTATACAGTTGGGGTCAAGAAACACTGTTCTACCAATCCTTGTGTTATCTTACACACTGTTCATTGTTGTCCAGAATTTCTCCTTGGGGTCATGCCCAACACTGTAACAATGGTGTTCATACACAAATAACTCTGTCAATGAAAACATTAAATAGGAGTTGAACTCGGCCTTGCAGGAGTAATATAATAATAGCCAGAAATAAAAGACACCCAGCAAGAATGATCCACGGGTACATCTTTTCTTGGATTCTGTTGCTAACAGCTAAAAAGTATATTGATTCCGGCTGTGTCATCACAAAGGCAGGGGTTCCTCGCTAAAGGTGCCATTCAATTTGTCTGTGGCTTTGCTTATATTGATGTATTGTCTAGAGTTGGGACGGCTGCTGTGAACACAACAATAATTTGAGCTCATATGTGGCAAGTTAATTTAAGACATGAAACAGAAATAAAAATAGAGACATTGTACAAATTTGATGGTAGCTCTATGCTGAAAATGATGCCAACTCCTTGAGCAACGAGGCCATAAGAGGAAGGAATAGTTCTGTTTGCTGTTGTTTTTTACTCAAAAATGTATGTGTGCTTGTATCTGTGTTTTGAAAATCAGAAGTCATATAGAATTTAAATAATAAAACAGTCTTGTAGGTGAGAGGACCCTCAATCTTGGCCCTGGAGGGCACTAGTGGTTCAGATTTTTGTTATAACCCATTTCTAAATTAGAAGCCAATTATTGCCGCTAATACACAATGTAGGAGACAGTATTTAAAAAATTCTAAAAGTAAAAGTTCAAATAAACAAGGAAACATTTACTCTAGTAAAAGCTGAAGTACCCCATTGTCCTTTCTACTTGATTAAAAGTTTTTAAGTACTTGCTTATAAATATTGCCTTTCATGTGTGTCTGTGGATCACCTTATTGGTTCAGATCAGGTATGTGACACCACTCTGTAACAAGAGGGAGTCCTGTTGCTAACAGAGAAGATTCCCCATGACAGCATCTGACCCCATTCAAATTGCTCCGAGATGTCCCACCCCTTCCAGTACAAACCATATAATGGCAGCCATTCCTCAGAAGGTGAAGTCTCAGTCTTGAACCGAGCCTACTACAGGACAGAGCTCCATGGACAGATCCTTAGCACAGAGTCAACACAGGCTAAAGTTCGTTTATTTACTGCTTGCACCATCGAGCGCCTGTTTATTTTGCAACTGAGATTACTGTTTTTTGTTATTAAATGGGGTGGCCAGGATGGCACCCCAGCATTTCTTTAGACTTTATTTATCACTTGTACCTAGAAATATACTTAATAGTATTAGTGTAAAAGTACTTGTCAAATGTATTCCCTAATGCAACAGTATACTATGGCATTAGGTGTGCCTACTGAATGTATGTTGTGTTAATATTAAAGTAGTACAGGTCATGCCATTTTAATTAAGAATGATGTAGATTATGCTAATTTCTGTTTAAAACAATGTCAATAACAAATTGTACAAATCAAACAATTAACATGTTCTAATATAGGTGTCTTGCTAACTGTATTGTATTTGTATAATGAATGAGAGACTGATCAATAACAGAGTTCACGTTCACCGATGATGATTTAGCTCTAACTAGAAAGAATCATGACAGGCGGTACAGTCACACATTTTAAACATCTAAACAAAAGAGAGTGACAGCATCACACTTGTGCTTTAAACATCAAAATAAAAGAGACTGGTGGCTTTACACAAGCACTTTAGCACTTCCATCGAAATCTACTGAGTTGATTCGTTTGTACTTTGATTCCCATGATTCACTTAAAAGGGTCAATCAAAAGAGCAAATCATTTGTGAATCACCTATCACTGTATCTCTGTCATCTGATTAAAAAAAGAAAAACAGCAGTGTGACTATAAAATTTAATGCAACACCATGTAAAATATTTTGAATATTAAATATTTGCTGTAAGAGTAGTAGAGTAAAAGTCAAGAGTGTAGAGCTAAATAAACTTAATTTTGCAGACACATGAAAATGTAAGAAGTACAGTGATGAAATAACTGTTGTTACTTTTCACCACTATTAATATATGTTTTTGTGCTTAATTTTTGGTTTACTTACTTCTTAAGATTACTCAATTGCTTCTTTAACTCTTATTGTTTTCGAAACCACCAATAAAATTCAAATAGGAAGGTAACCATTGTCTGACCACCTAACTTGGCCTCATTTACACTGGTTGTTCTGACACCACAAGGATGTACAGGCTAAAAGCAGAGAGGACCAGAATATTAACAGCTAGTGGTGTGCATGAATCAATGGCACCAGGAATCAAAAGAAACCTTTGTCAAAACCAAGGATCAAAGCCAAAAGAAAGCTCAATATCAGCGTACTTGAAAATCTTGAAGAAGTCCACCAAGTAGGACAGTGAAATAACCACAATTGTGTTTTTTTTATATCATTGTGTCAATGACAAAATTGATTGTGATTTCCCACATCATGCCACAAGCTACCAAAGGTTTCATGTAGCAACTAAGTCACAAAATGGCGGCCACCCAACAAAAAACAAAATGGTGTCATGTAGAATTAAAAACAAAGACATTAATAATTTTACACTTTTGATAAAGGCTTGCCAAAAGATTTTCCTTATTAGAAACATAAAAGGAAAACTTTATCTTAGGCTAGAAAAATGGACTTCCCTCAGAAACAAATTCCATCTGAATTCAGGACTCCAGTGCAGTCATTCTATTATTTGAGCAGCACTCTAAGTGAATGTGGGGGTGTCAATGATGACATCAATAGCAAGATCAATACGGCTAGTGAAAGCCTTTCCCCAACTATCATACCAGATTTACTTATCCTTCAGAGTACTGTCAAATCCAATTTGCTTCATGAGTGCGAGACAAAGAGCATAACAGAAAAAGTGGTTGTTAAACTAATGGCCTTCATTAATAGACATATTTGATCACTATGATGGAAAACTCATTCATTAAAATTTGCGTAGATCTGAATGTGAAAGTATGTGTAAAACAAAAAACAGGAAAATATGCCTACAAAATCCTATTATAAAACCTGATGTACATACATTTCTATGCAATTTGCCCTTTATAAATCACAATAATCTTATAAATATGCATACGTGAACATGCCTCAAACCCTGCCTGCTTTGAAACAACCGCATACGGACCATGCTAATCAACCTCATATACATGCAATCACACTGCTGCAGACCTTCACTGACTGGAAGAGAAGCATCAAAACCACCGCCACCTGCACTTGAGAAGCCCTATGCTGCATTCCACGATCTTGTGTGAAAGAGTATGTGCAGCTTTATAGCTTGCAGTTACAATGAATAGTACAGGCCATATGAAAAAGGGAAGGTTCACCCAGTTACCTTACTAATAAGTCAGTCATCACTTGCAGCTTCAGCACCAAGTCCTCTGCCAAAGCTACTTTGTATTATAATAAATGAATCGTGAGTTGACCCTGGCCATGGTGGCGCAGCCTCATTTTGGTATCACAATTGACTTGTACATTACTGGAAGTAACTGCATACAGTGAACAAAACCAGCTTCATTTTAGCTAGGTGCCATTATTCCAAAATGAGTGTAGTAAATTCCTCTGATAACATTAGGACAACCAGACACTGGCAAAAATATGTTGTGTTTTATGTATGTACATCCACACCATACAAATACTGAATATAGTGCCTCATTAGTTGGTTAATGGCCAATTTCCTGAGTGATAATAGGTAGGTAATATATAAACTGATGAAAAACTAAAAAGTTGTCCAGTTCAAATATGCAGCATTGGCCCTATTAAAAGGGAGCTAAAATGGAGTTTGTATATCAATATCCTCACTTTGAGGTTTCACATCAACACAGTTTACAATAAAGGCTTAGTGATATGAATTATTATATGCATGCAAGTTGTCATCCATTTGGTTTGGTTGCACTTCTCTGTTTGATCAAGGGTGTTGTTATTTCCCATTTTCTCAAAAATGTTTTATACATATGGGTCAGAATTGCCATAGATATGCACAAGTGGTCATGCGCCAACATGGTGCACATATTAACTCCATGTACTACACACCTCTGCCTTAATTACACTGATAAAGCAGAGTGGCTTACATCCTTTCCACTCATGCAGAGACTGAGCAAAACTAGCTCCAGACATGATAGATGTAAAGGCTTTAAGAAGTAAAAATAAAAACGAACAAAATAAATGAAACCTCATTACTTAATGTGTTATTCTTTTGCCTTAAGGCCTAATGTATGGAAGAGAAGAGAAATGAACAAAGCGTTCCAGTTGGCTTGTTGTATAATCCTCTTTGTATCTGCTTCAAGGGCTGTTAAAGATGTGTAGAATGAAACCAAAATGTTGCACGCCTAATAGCTGGCAGAACGAAAGGCAGTAGTGGTTGTGCATCTGAATAATTTGTGCTGTTGATTTAAAAAGCACTTGATATTTCTTATCTCCTTTTCCACATCTGGGCAATTCAACTGTAAGCCCAAATACAACTTCTCTTCATTTTCTGTTATAGACGTGCTAGAAAAGAACACAGAGAAGGTCAAGAGCCCTCTGAGGTGGTAAAGGAAACTCTCACTATGCATATATCAAAGTGCATTAAGTATCCTTAAAACATCTCTGACACATAAGGACATACTGTAATGCCGCACAAAACATAAAGAAAGAAATTGATGGTGATAGCACAGCTTTGCCAAAAAAATAAGTAAAAGAAACACTCCTTGCAGCATGAAAAAGTATTTTCTCATGACTTGGCTGTTGGCCAAGTAAGTAACACCGTGTGGAATTCAAATGCGGCTGTCGAGTTTATATCTGGAGGACAGATTGGAAAAGAAACCTGTTTTCCCTGGTGTTATGCAATAACCGAGATGTACCTCACAGGGAACTGTGGGAAAATCCTTATACAGAAGTATTCACTTCAAAGGAACTGAACCACAGTTCTTTGACTTGCTGTGAATCAAAGTGGGTTGTTTTTATTTATTTATTAAAATGTCTTTTGTAAGTAGACACAAGACTGGAGATTTCATTAATTCATTTTCTAAACCAACTGTTTTTATATTACAGGGTTGTGGCAGGGAACAGCAGCATAGGCTACAAGGCAGAAGCCAACATTGAAAGAAATACCAGTCCATTGCAGGCTCACATACACACACATTCATACTACAACAACTCATAATCACAAATTATCCTGATATGCAGGTCTTGGGGCCATGACCACTACAACTACAACACATGAGGACAGGATGCAAACCCCAGGCAGATAGTGGCCAGGCTGCGAATTACCCACAGTACTAAAGAAGACAAGATAATGATAAATCTTCATGATAATAGACAACACATGGCAAACTGGTGTTATTGAAGTGAGCATGTAGGGAAAATCCTTAGGAGAAAAGGGCCTCAACTTTAAAATTATCTTGAAAAACAGAGCCGTAATCAGTCAAATTTATATGTATGCTCTTACTTACACAAACAGAAAGACAGGGAAATGAAGAAGGACATTTTTCATCTCAGACAAAGACTTACTGAGTTGACCAAATGACGATGAAAATATTAGATCAGAATAACAACTGGAGATTTGAAACTTGAAAGTAAGTACACCTTATGAGAAGGACCTAGGGGTGATACTGAACTCATTATTATCTACAACAAGACCGCATACAGGAGCCATTAACCCTTTAACCGCCAACTCCCTAAATATTCCCCACGCCAGGCGAAATCTGAACAATTTTCGTTTTTTTACTTTTTTACATTTTTTTTACATTTTTTACATTTATTCAAGCAGTATTGACCACTAAATGTTGTGCAAGTTCTAGAAATGGGCAAACACATAATAAAACACAAAATGTACCTTTTCTCAGGCTTCCACAACAATAAACTTTCATCAACTATAACTGACGGTCCTGGCATGTAGGGCAACTGAAATGCTTCAAATAAATGGTCAATCAAAGGACGTAGCTTGAACAAGCGGTCGCGGTTTGGATCTTTCTTATCTGGCTCATTTCTGTTGTCATTCAAATGAAAGAATTTCAGCAGCAAAGAGAATCGGTTACGTGTCATGATAGCTGCAAAAATAGGTGTTGCATACATAGGATCTGTAGACCAGTACATCTCAATATCTGGTTTTCTGATTATTCCCATCAACATACAAAATCCCAATGAATTTTTTCATTTCGTTTTCATCAGTGTCTACCCAAGCACGAACACGGGAATGTGGAGGTAAATTGGGATTTTTCTCAATAAACTGTGCTGCATACAGATTTGTCTGATGAGCAAAATGTCTGATCAAATCAGGTGACACAAACAGCTCATAAAACTGCTCAGCAGTGTAATTGTTTACATCAACAGTAAAGCCACACGTTGCCTCAAACGGATGCAGAAAAGGTAGTTCACCTCGGGCAGCAGTCCAGTTGAGATGCTGGGGATACACCCACTCATCGCCGTCATCCGATGCGCCGTCATTCACAGTATCATGCAGCGCACGTTACTGATCATCATTGTAGCTAAAATCTTCTTCAGAACTGCTACAATCATGATCAGAATTATTGTCCAAAATCGCCTGCAAAACCTCACTTGAAGTCAGTTTACGTTTCGCCATATTCACAGCTTTCACTTTCGAATCACATCACGTGATCGGCCAATACAAGCGCAGAGTTGTCGAAATACAACGTAGTAATAATACCCACGCCAAACTGTCAGTTATACTACGCGCCAGGCATTCACATAACCACAGGCAAATGTGCCGGATAATTCCGGCAGTATGGCGTCAGCATTAAAGCTACGATGCCGGATATATCCGGCAGAGGGCGGTTAAGGGGTTAAGATTAGGTTAAATATCACAAAGACAAGGGAGGTTATACTAAAATTATATAACACATTAGTGAGGACTCATTGAGAGTGACTAGTTTGATTTCACAACTGACAGGTATGAGCTAGAAGGCCTTTAACATTTTCATTTTTAGCAAACTTAAACTGAAGTGTTTAAAATGATGAAGGGAATTGGCACAGTAGATTCAAGCCATTACTTTGCCCCCATTTCCTTGTTGAAGAATTTATTTCAATGTCTGAAACTTGTTAAAGGTAAGTTTTGTACAAATGTTATAAAGGTTTTCTTCACAAAGATCCATAGACACATGGTAGAAATTATCAAATAAATTTTAGGGACCTCCAAATCATGACTCAACTTCATTTTAGAGAATCTAGATGAATAGTATTGACAAGCTTGTGTGACTGAATGACTGATTCTTGTCCAAATTACTCTAAAATTCTAAGGCATTTAAGCTCTCATTTACCAGCAATACACCAAAGCAAAAGCCGGTACACCAAATACACCAACTGTATTAAAAAATGTTAAATGGCAATGCTTTCAGTATGAATTTTCCCACCTCAGGCATGAACTTGCTGATTTCACCAACTGGTGTAGTTACACCAATCAGTCTACTACCATAGACATTTCTCAATGGGAGAATCTACTGATGTGGACACTGCAGTTGATCTTGATGGCCCTGGGAGCTTTGCATACACATGAAATTATGGATATTGTGCAAGCAGGGTATGGAACATGGAGCACTCCAATAAGCAGGTGTTGACACACAGCATACATCTAACTTGAAGTAGCAACACTTTAGGTAAGCTTTCACATATACTGTAAGGACATAACAGTGCACAGACATAAAAGGCACATGTCAGCACTGATAGTACAGATTGGGAGAAAATCCATTTTATAAAATAAAAGAGAACCAAGAGCCGAGCCTGACTGAAGTAGAGGGATGACAAAAGAGGAAGACATTGTCTTAAGAGAATGGAGATAGGTGATTTTTTATGCCAGAAGCAGTACGGAGAATAGCATAGTGATTTACTTAGAGGTTTTAATATACTGTACATATATATATATATATATATATATTGTCACACACGTGTGCTAAGGAGGCAGTCAAAAAGCCTAGTGAGTGAAACATCAAGAGACAGGGGGTTGTCATGTGGTACTTACCCAAATCTCTTAATCTCCCAAAAGGAAAACCGAAGAAAAGTAGACACTTCAATTCCGGAGTTCCAAAGACGCCATTTCCGGTTCCATTTATGACATCACTTCCGGTTCCGTTATAAATGATGTCACTTCCGTCTCCTGTTTTCAACGTCATCTCCTGCCAACCACTTCCTGTCCTCCATTTTCATACTGTATATAAACACCATTTTGTTTCATGTAAACTATTAATTGTTACGAATTACAAGTACTTTTGATCACTGCAACCATTTTCTTTCCTTTATTTTTGTCCGTTGGACAATATATGGGTATGGTCCCCAAAACTTCGTTTTAGTGGAGCTTCGTTTTTTCGTTTTACGAAGTATTTCCACAATTGGCATAGCCGGCAGGATTATTTTTGTTCAAAATGACAGAAGAACGGGACCTGAACACTGTCCTTTCCACTATCATGGCCAAACTATGTACCTTAAAGGTACAGATGGGCAAGACGCAGACCCAGCTCGCCGAATCAGAGGCTTATATTGCAGCCGCAATATGAACAGAGGCTGCTCGGTCATTACCCACTCAGCTTATGTATTTAACGGAGGGGGATGATATTAAATCATATTTTTTGGTCTTTGAGCATACCGCTAAGCAGAACACATGGCCGAGGTCGGAATGGGCGTACCTACTGGCTCCCTACCTGAAGGGGATAGCGCAGAGGGCCTATTATGATTTAACTGAGGAGCAGGCCGCAGACTATGACATTTTAAAAACTGAGGTGTTTAAATGCTATGGCATCTCTTTGGAACAGCACGCAAGAGAATGGAGGGAGTGGCAATTTGATCCTGAACGACCTTTACAAACACAGGCGTTCGAGGCATGGAGTAAAGTGTGTCATTGGCTATGGCCCGATATTAATAACTCCCACAAGATGGCTGAGCTATTGGTGTGTGAAACCTTTGTTCATGCCCTCCCTGAAAACATCATCGCGGAACGTCACTGTGTGGCTTGTAAATCAGAGCGATCAGAACGGTCCTCTCGCCGTACTCAACAGGCACGTGGGGCAGCCCCTCAGCACTCTCGACGAGCTCCAGAGCCTGCCGTCCATCAAAGGGACAAGCATTTTAGCCTTCCCCGCTGTTTCAAGTATGGGGAGGTTGGTCATCTGTCCCCAATCTGAACCAATGAGCCGATGGACTGCTTACTGGTTAAGGGAGAAAGGTACTGTGCCACTGTGATTAACCCTTTGTCTCTTCCTTATACAGGTGCAGTTATTGTAAAGCGTGATGGCGTGAAGGTAAGAGCAATGTTCGATTCAGGGAGCAACATTTCCATTGATGCTTCCTGATTTGTTTTACACCGACAATGGTTTAGAATAAAAACTAGCCTCTGGTGTATTCATGGGGAAATCCGGTATTATAAAACAGCTAACTGTGTGGTTACGGTAGATCACGTAATGAAAAAATTACCTAGGGCAGTACTACCGGATCCCCCATTTCCAGTCATATTAGGGAGAGACTGGAAGAAAATTAACAGCGGTACAAACATAACTGCTCCTGGGAAAAATTTGGGCTTAATAATGGAGAGTTTCATCTACTCCGACGGCCTCCACGCTGTGTACAGCGGTCACTAGGACCCATATAGGTACTCAGTGCGTCCCAACGTTCTCTGCGGGAGCTAGTACAGTTAACGTAGAGGACGTGGTGGCAGAAGCTCCTCCCATTGAGGTCACCAGAGACCCTATTCAAAATTTATCGGCCCAATTTTTAATTACCCCATCCTCCTTTAAAAGAGAACAATAGAACGATGATTCCTTACAGTTTGCAAGGAATAAAATAGTGTCAACAGAGGATCATATGTCCCTAGATCCCATGTCACCAATGCCTTTCTTTGTAATACAAAATGAACTCTTGTATCGAGTGGCAGAGCACGGGGTGAAGAGAGGACATTGCTCCTAGTACCACGTACTTATGGGCGACAAGTATGTGAACTAGCGCATGCCCACCTTCTGGCAGCCCATTTAGGCTATGAAAAAACACTGGAGAGGATTAAGCTCCGATTTTATTGGCCATTTGGAACCCGGAATTGAAGTGTCTACTTTTTTTCAGTTTTCCTGTTGGGAAGTACCATGTGACAACCCCCTGTCTTGCGATGTTTCACTCTCCTTTAGGCTTTTTGACTGCCTCCTAAGCGCACGTGTGTGACTATATATATATATATATATATATATATATTTATATACACATATATACAGTTAGGTCCATAAATATTTGGACAGAGACAACTTTTTTCTAATTTTGGTTCTGTACATTACCACAATGAATTTTAAATGAAACAACTCAGATGCAGTTGAAGTGCAGACTTTCAGCTTTAATTCAGTGGGGTGAACAAAACGATTGCATAAAAATGTGAGGCAACTAAAGCATTTTCTTAACACAATCCCTTCATTTCAGGGGCTCAAAAGTAATTGGACAAATTAAATAACTGGAAATAAAATGTTCATTTCTAATACTTGGTTGAAAACCCTTTGCTGGCAATGACAGCCTGAAGTCTTGAACTCATGGACATCACCAAATGCTGGGTTTCCTCTTTTTTAATGCTCTGCCAGGCCTTTACTGCAGTGGCTTTCAGTTGCTGTTTGTTTGTGGGCCTTTCTGTCTGAAGTTTAGTCTTCAACAAGTGAAATGCATGCTCAATTGGGTTAAGACACAGGTGACTGACTTGGCCATTCAAGAATTTTCCACTTCTTTGCTTTAATAATCTCCTGGGTTGCTTTGGCTGTATGTTTTTGGTCCATCTGTATCATGAAACGCCGCTCAATCAATTTGACTGCATTTAGCTGGATTTGAGCAGACAGTATGTTTCTGAACACCTCAGAAATTCATTCGGCTGCTTCTGTCCTGTGTCACATCATCAATAAACGCTAGTGTCCCAGTGCCACTGGCAGCCATGCACGCCCAAGCCATCACACTGCCTCCACCGTGTTTTACAGATGATGTGGTATGCTTTGGATAATGAACTGCTCTACGCCTTCTCCATACTTCTTTCTTGCCATCATTCTGGTAGAGGTTGATCTTGGTTTCATCTGTCCAAAGAATGTTTTTCCAGAACTGTGCTGGCTTTTTTAGATGTTCTTTAGCAAAGTCCAATCTAGCCTTTCTATTCTTGAGGCTTATGAGTAGCTTGCACCTTGCAGTGCACCCTCTGTATTTACTTTCATGCAGTCTTCTCTTTATGGTAGACTTGGATATCGATACGCCTACCCCCTGGAGAGTGTTGTTCACTTGGTTGGCTGTTGTGAAAGGGTTTCTCTTCACCATGGAAATGATTCTGCGATCATCCACCACTGTTGTCTTCCGTGGACGTTCAAGTCTTTTTGCGTTGCTGAGTTCACCAGTGCTTGCTTTCTTTCTCAGGATGTACCAAACTGTAGATTTTGCCACTCGTAATATTGTAGCAATTTCTCGGATGGGTTTTTTCTGTTTTCGCAGCTTAAGGATGGCTTCTTTCACCTGCATGGAGAGCTCCTTTGACTGCATGTGGTCTGTTCACAGCAAAATCTTCCACATGCAAGCACCACACTTCAAATCAACTCCAGGCCTTTTATCTGCTTAATTGATAATGACATAATGACGGACTTGCCCACACCTGCCCATGAAATAGCCTTTGAGTCAATTGTCAAATTACTTTTGATCCCCTGAAATGAAGGGATTGTGTTGAAAAAAATGCTTTAGTTGCCTCACATTTTTATGCAATCGTTTTGTTCACCCCACTGAATTAAAGCTGAAAGTCTGCACTTCAACTGCATCTGAGTTGTTTCATTTAAAATTCATTGTGGTAATATACAGAACCAAAATTAGAAAAAAGTTGTTTCTGTCTAAATATTTATGGACCTAAATGTATACACTCACCTGACAATTGCAACGCCCTTCCCAGGAGAAAGGTGACTCACACACTGACTGTTTTATCTCTTTCTTCCTCTGCAGTGCAGAGAAACTGCCCAGTGAGGGCAAATGAGCCCCGCCCAGAAACTCTCAACTATAGGTATCAATGTTCCCTGAAGGAATGGCGTCAGAGTATGAGTAGTGTCCCCGCATGTCGGACATTTCCAAACCTGAACCATTTAGCAATGCTTATAAATCAACAAAATTCTACCTCAAACTTTTCACCAAGCATTAATTTCCACCTTTCCTAAGAAAAATACGAACTTACTACAATGTGCATCATACAGACCAATCTCTCTTTTGAATAATGACGTTAAGATACTCTCCAAAGTTCTATCCAGAAGGATTGAGAAAGTGCTCCCTTCTGTAATATTACAAGACCAAACCAGATTTATCAAAGGTAGACACTTAATTTCTAACCTTTGATGTTTGTTTAATATAATATATTCACCCATTAAATCTAACTCCCCAGAGACCTTATTATCTTTAGATGCATAAAAAGCTTTTGAATGGGATTACGTGTTCACCACATTGCACAAATTTGAGTTCAGCCAAATATATGTGCATGTATCAAACTACTTTATACTAGTCAAGAAGCCTCAGTTTGTATGAACAACATTATTTTAGACTACTTCAAACTAGAACATGGTAATTGACAAAGCTGCCCCTTATCACCTTTGCTCTTTGCAATCGCAATTGAACTATTGGCTGTATACTTTCAAGATGCATCAGAGATAAAGGGGATTTTCAGAGAAGGACTTGAACAGAAAATATCACTATATGCAGATTATTTTATACTGTACATATCTGACTCACAAAATTCTGTGCCAGCACTCCTAAAAGCATTAGCAGATTTTGAAAATATATCTGGACTCAAAACCAATTTGAATAAAAGTTTTCTTTTTCCAGTGAATTCTCAAGCACACAATATCGGACTGGTTACCCATTTATTTTAGCTGATCACTTAAAATACAGTATCTAAGGGTAAATATCACAAGTAAATAAAAAGCTCTTTTTCCACAGAATTTTGCTGTCTGCATGGAAAAAATTAAACCAGACATAAACAGGTGGTCGCATCTTACATTAGCAGGGAGAATCAACATTGTTAAGTTGACCATCCTTCACAAGGTTTTCTTATTATTTCAAAGTATTCCCATGTATGTTAAAAAATAATGCTCAAAACGAGGAGCACCCGAACCTGCAACCTTTTGATTATAAGACAGCAGTTCTTACCTCTGCATATCCAAGAAGGCATATCCACTTTCTGTCGATTGATATTTGAGGTAGGGTTTTTAACTCATTGACAGCAACATGTAAATTGAATGATTTTTTTTCTTTGATTATATACTTAAATAAAAGCGCACGTTTATTTGATATTTCGACTAAACTCTTCACACATTATACACTTCATGTCATTATTACTAACATGGAAAAAATTTCTGTTTTAGGCATGTGTTCATCATTTCTTATCTCGCATTTCCTGTCATACTATATTTAAACAGATTGTTGTAGACACAGAACACACATGAAATATATGTATTCCAAATAATCATATATTATTTACCCTATACAACTGCAAGCACCTCACACCCAGGTAAAGAGATTTGAGCTAGGAGAACTTCAACTGTATTGAAGGGGGGAACGGATAGCAGGCTGCTTTTGCTGACTGACACATTTGCAAAACAAAAGACTATGACAAGGAGGTGCAAGGGAATTTAAGTTGGCCCGGGATTACAACATTTTTCGTAGGTTTTCAGGGATTCTAACATTAAGAAATTAGATTCAATTATATCCTCATTTATTTGCAAATCAAAACATTCACACATCCAAAGGGTGACTCAATGACCTAAAGCTGAAGGGGGCATGGCACTACCTAATATCCAATTTTATTACTGGGCAGTAAATATATAAGTTATAAGACCTGGACATCGACACAAATCGATGAATATACATAAGGCCGGTCTGCAATAGAAATAAAATCTTGCAGTACTTCTTTAACACTAGAATTACCAGAGCCTACAAAAAAATTTGTAGATCAGGTCCACCTTAAATCGCTTCTTAAATCCATTCACACCTCTCCGCCAGCGTCTTTTGTCATCTAAATGTGCTGATATACACAAGATGCAAGCAGCCGGCTATTCTGTCCCCCCACTGACTTAGAACGTGCACAAACTTCTCCCAGCTCATGCCTTGATTGATTATCTGGGAGTGAAGTGGAAATAATAGATCGTTATTTGGAACACATGTATTTCATGTGTATTCCGTTTCTACAGTAATCTGTGTAAACACATTGTTAAAACAGAAACTTTCATATTTTAGTAATAAATGTTACAAAGTGTAGGCATAAACTATAAAATGTGTGTCGCCTGAAACCCAAAGATCAAATAAACATTTTCACAAAAAGTTCAAGAATGGAATAACAGCTTCTGTGGCGTAATGGTAAGATTTGCTGACTCAGAGTGTAACAGGCTTGCTGTGCGTTAGAGACCTGAGTTCAAATCCCCACTGGAGAGAAAATGTTTTTTTTTTTTTTTTCTTTTTAACTTTTGCCGCTCTGCCTGCCTGAACTCCCTGTATATCTACAGGTGCTGGTCATAAAATTAGAATATCACGACAAAGTTGATTTATTTCAGTAATTCCATTCAAAAAGTGAAACTTGTATATTAGATTCATTCATTACACACAGACTGATGTATTTCAAATGTTTATTTCTTTTAATGTTGATGATTATAACTGACAACTAATGAAAGTTCCAAATTCAGTATCTCGGAAAATTAGAATATCAATTAAGACCAATGCAAAAAAAGGATTTTTAGAAATGTTTGCCAACTGAAAGGTATGAACATGAAAAGTATGAGCATGTACAGCACTCAATATATAGTTGGGGCTCCTTTGGCCTGGATTACTGCAGCAATGTGGCGTGGCATGGAGTCGATCAGTCTGTGGCACTGCTCAGGTGTTATGAGAGCCCTTGTTGCTCTGATAGTGGCCTTCAGCTCTTCTGAATTGTTGGGTCTGGCGTATTGCATCTTCCTCTTCACAATACGTCATAGATTTTCTATGGGGTTAAGGTCAGGCGAGTTTGCTGGCCAATCAAGAACAGGGATACCATGGTCCTTAAACCAGGTACTGGTAGCTTTGGCACTGTGTGCAGCTGCCAGGTCCTTTTGGAAAATGAAATCTGCACCTCCATAAAGTTTGTCAGCAGCAGGAAGCATGAAGTGCTCTAAAACTTCCTGGTAGACGGCTGCATTGACCTTGGACCTCATAAAACACAATGGACCAACACCAGCAGATGACATGGCACCCCAAACCATCACTGACTGTGGAAACTTTACACTGGACCTCACGCAACGTGGATTCTGTGCCTCTCCTCTCTTCCTCCAGACTCTGGGACCTTGATTTCCAAAGGAAATTCAAAATTTACTTTCATCAGAGAACATAACTTTGGACCACTCAGCAGCAGTCCAAAGGCGAGACGTTTCTGACGCTGTCTCTTGTTCATGAGTGGCTTGATACAAGGAATGCGACAGCTGAAGCCCATGTCTTGCATACGTCTGTGCGTAGTGGTTCTTGAAGCACTGACTCCAGCTGCAGTCCACTCTTTGTGAATCTCCCCCACATTTTTGAATGGGTTTTGTTTCACAATCCTGTCCAGGGTGCGGTTATCCCTATTGCTTGTACACTTTTTTCTACCACATCTTGTCCTTCCCTTTGCCTCTCTATTAATGTGCTTGGACACAGAGCTCTGTGAACAGCCAGCCTCTTTAGCAATGACCTTTTGTGTCTTGCCCTCCTTGTGCAAGGTGTCAATGGTCGTCTTTTGGACAACTGTCAAGTCAGCAGTCTTCCCCATGATTGTGTAGCCTACAGAACTAGACTGAGAGACCATTTAAAGTCTTTTGCAGGTGTTTTGAGTTAATTAGCTGATTAGAGTGTGGCACCAGGTGTCTTCAATATTGAACCTTTTCACAATATTCTAATTTTCCAAATTACTGAATTTGGGACTTTCATTAGTTGTCAGTTATAATCATCAACATTAAAAGAAATAAACATTTGAAATACATCAGTCTGTGTGTAATGAATGCATCTAATATACAAGTTTCACTTTTTGAATGGAATTACTGAAATAAATCAACTTTGTCATGATATTCTAATTTTATGACCAGCACCTGTATATAGTAATAACAGTAATTTCATCATTATATAGCAGCTTCCCTGTCTGCCTATCATATAGTGCTTTTCCTTCCTATCTGTCTATGTATCTATCCCATTAGCTGTTTTTTTAATATATCTATTATACAGTGCCTATGGGGTGCCAAACAGGCAATTACAATAATTTTCGGAATATATAAAGTCATTCCTGAATATATAAAGTCAGCGTTGGAATATATAACCTCATTCCTGAATATATAAGTTTAAATTTATACATTGTTATATAAATTTGTGGGTCCCCCAGTCCCAGGTACCCCAGCGTGACTTCACTGCATGCACTGCCAACATTTAGAAAAAGCAGTTGCTTTTTTTTCTTATACTTTCTCATTGCAAACTGAACCTCGAGCATTTCTTGAGTCTGTTAACTTGTTCTTCAGAGTCTGTCTTTGTTTATTGACTCCGTTTTATGATGTTTGATTCTGGCTTTTAAGTTCGCTTTATACCTGCCCTTTTCCTCATTTAGACTCTTTGCCCATGTCTTGACCACATCTTTGCCTGCTCCCAACTGTATTTTTGTGTCATCTTGCCAAATAACTTATGTACTCAACTTTGTGTGTAAATGCCTGCTGGCTATTTTTGTTTTCTTCTGCTCTTTAGAATCCTTTGTGTCCATAAATGACTAGCTGCTTAACAAATAGCTGTTGGCATGAAAGCAGAGGAGAAGGCCCCGTATGGGATAGGCAGCTGAGTGCAACAAGACAGTATCACACATACAAAAATATGATAAAACCTACATGATCTGCCAACATACACCGAATATAGTATATATGGGTTTTTGATAAACCTCCTGTTCAATTCATTGGAATGTTTTGTCCACCCATTTGGCTGAAGTGATGTTAAATTGTCTTTTCTTCTTAAGGAGTGGCAGGTTAGTTTCATTACCTTTCACAACAAAAACCCCATGGGTTGTGATCTACTTCACATTTCAACTTAACTATGCAGCAGCAGTAGTTAAATTTTACCTGGGCAAGACACTGATAAATAGCATATGCAGTCAGAACCTTATTAGCTTTCATATTATGTTTGTGTTCTTGAGGGACTGCATTTGTTCATATCTGAGAATTAGCAAAGATTAATACACAAGAACAATCAGGCCTCCAAGCAGCTCTTTCTAAGAACTTGAATGCCAAATGTCTTGTAGTCCAAAGACTTACTGTATGAGGATTACGTGAAACATACTCTTTTATTTATTGCCATGATCACTGAATATATTTTATTTATAAAAAATGTCCAGGGTAATTTGTCAGTGGCAGATAAGATCATGCTGGCGTAATGGGTATGAGTATATTTTCTGTAATTTTCAGGATGACAGAAATCTAGGTCATATATTGTCTTTTTTAATTGAAAATGAGCAACAATTAATTAAAATTTAAAGATATTTTTTATATAGCACACTTTTATTCATAAACCAAGATAAGAGTATATATTTTCAGGTATTGCTGTAATCCTCACCAGGAGAAGCCGTTTCAGCAGATGAGATGAGATTTTAAAATATAAAAAAATAATGTAAATATTATACAATAACATACACATTAGAAAACTGAATACCAAAACACTAGCATATACAAAGATTATACACATGTGCACATATTTCCCTGATTGAGTGGCACACAAGAAATTCTGGACTATTTGCAGACAATTTAGGAAAATATGGTTTTCAGCTATTGGTCAATCGCATGTCCCTGAGGGCTATAAAAATCCAAACTTAATTAAAAATTAAAGTAAAAAAAAATCAACCACAGTGATGTTTCATATTTAATATTCCTCTTAGTGCAGGTCTATCCAGAAGAGTAGAGATGAGAGCAATTTCAGCTGCCAATCAGTGGTATTGTGGTTTTGCCTGTATCCTCTTTTTTATTCTTGATCTCAGTAAAATAATAAACAACACTATCCAAGTGATACCAAAATGATTCATTAATAAAATGATCTCATCAAAGAAAAAATTATTGTCAAAAATGTAAGATATTCACCCTGTTCAGTCAATTTATTTCATTGTATTTTGTTGTCTGAAAGCATTATAGTGTCCTTTGAATTTTCCATTGCCAGCTTCTATATATAATTTAAACTCATTACATCTCCAATGTTCTATAAGAAATTAAAAGCAACATCATTCATGTGTTGCCTGCATTGTTCTTTATAAGTTCACGTCTGATTTGCTCCTGTGCAACTATTTGGGGTGGAGTTTTAAAATGAACACAATTTGCACAGTAAGTACATCATCTGTATTCTACATATTTCTGTGTTACTATATGTACTATCATAAGTGTGTTGTGTTATCCATTCCAAGGCTTGTAGAAGGCATGTGTTCTACCAGTTTGAAAAAATCTGACAAACAATGAACAGTTTGGATTTGAACCAGGAGGCGACAGAAAAGCTGAAGAGATAGATACCAGTTGATACCAAAACCAAAAGAGCAATTAAATAATATGCCAACGTCAAATACAGAAACCAAAAATCATAGTTAGAAAGTAGTATTAATTAAAAAAAAATCTCCACAAACTTGGGCAATACAGTAAACAGTTTGACACCATCTTAAATAGCCGTATCCCGATGATGTCTAGTGATGAGCAAACCCTGTTCATGCGAAAATGTGGAAATGTTCAGGAATTTCAGTGAGCTCGCTGAAAAGCACTGAAGTTAATTGTGAAGGAGGAGCTGAACTAATTTTGAGTGGACTATGATGGTGTCATGGTCCTTTAAGTGTTTCAAAGGGCTAGGGAAGCATCTACCAAATATGCTGAACCAATTATTGTGGCCAAAAATGTGACCTGAACTGATCAACGCACAAATGGTGGTGCAGTAAGTACCAAAATATAATAAAAATACTACACACAAAATGGTGGTGTAGTAAGTACCAAAATATAATAAAAATACTAGTGGCTTCAAACAAAAAGAAAACAAGCTACATACAACATACCTATCATCTTGTTAATCAGTCCACCACGTGGCATTTTGCAGAATTGGTCAAGTGTGTATTTCTGACATTCACTGTATAATCATATGTGGGACTTTGACAATTTTTTTTCCTCCAAACCAAAAAAGTATGTCAGGTCATATCAAACATTAACACAATGATGATCACATTTTTGGATATTGGTGGACTTGTTAAATAAAAGAGTCTCTTCATGAACAGACTGAACATGACACACTGAAATTCTGAGGAATCTGCAAGAAAGCATCAGGAAAAAAAAGTGTCCAGACCATGACAGTGCACCTGCACCCACTGCTGCACCATGACAGTGCACCTGCACACACCACATTGTCATTTGAAGAGTTTTTAACCAAAAACAATGTGATTGTTGCTTTGCACACACCAGAATATGCCAGATCTCACTCCTTGTCACTTCTTTGTGTTCTTAAACTTAAACTTGAGACTGAATGGAAAAAGATTTGCTATCGTGGACAAAATCAAGAAAAAACTGCAGGAGATTCTAGACACAGTAACTAAAGATGAATTTTCCAGGAAAGGAAGCGGCTCTTGGGACAAAAGCATTGCATCTGAAGTTAAGCATTTTGATAGTGACTGAAATAGTAGTTGTATAATAACTTTTTTTTTAAACAATTCCGGGAATTTTTGGGTACCTTGTATAAGTACAATATATAGGATTCCAGCTTTGCTTTGTCTTTTGTAATGTTTTTGTTTGGGTTTGTCATTTGTCCTTGCCTCCCTTGCTTCTGGTTGTGTACATTTTTCATCTCTGCTCTCTTCCTCCATCCTTTTGTCATTCAGTGCTCTCAGATGCTGCATTCACTCAATACATAGTTACCTGAGAGCCCTACTGTATATAAGCCATCTGCATATCACAGCTTTTTGCTGTGATCTTACTCTGCTTTAAACAACTGTCTTCTTTGGCAGCCATTTGTGTTTTGTTTTGTTATTAAGGTTGGTGCATGTTTTTAGACCATTTTTGTCTTTTGATTCCCTTGCTCTTGATTTTTTTGCCTGCCATTAGGATTTGTCATTTTTGGACTTGCAGATGTTTGGGCTAAGGTCTATTCAGCTTTCTATTTTATTATTTAACTTAATTCCCTTAGTTAAGAAGTTCTTCTTCCTCTCAGACAAACCTGGAAACAAGGAAGAATGACTTAAGAAGATTTATGTTAGGTAGAATGTCTGATGGGGGGCTGGGGTGGTCTTTTGCCCTTGGAACTCTTGCAGGTTATTTTTTGTTTCTTTCTTTTAGTACTCCTGGCCATTTGACCTTATCATCGGACTCATCTTTAGAGACATTTTAATCAGACTATTGTATATAAGGACACTACTCTACTACTAGCTGTATGTCTGTTTAATAAGATCATATAGATTTATTTGTTTTTTTCTCAGTTCCTTACTCGTTAATATTCCTGCCTTATAGTATTATTTTTTTTTCTTGTAATTTTCTCTTTCAGCAGGCTAGCCAGCAGCCACATACCCACACCAATCCATTTTAGTACCTGTGATGCATCTATAGGTACGTGTTCTCTAGCTGTGACCCCCTTTCCATAATCTGCACTGAATACATTTTACCATGCTAATGTAGATGGTGAAACACATTGAAAAATACATGAGAAGATACCCGCTAATAGCGCAAACCTTGCTGGTAAAGAAAAAAAAGTTGGCGTCACAATTTTTTTTAATGAAACAAAATTCAAAGTTTCTCTGCAAATTTAGTTTCGTACAAATTGTTTCATTCATGCCATAAAATGGACAAAATTAAATTGACTAGAGTCACATATGGAATTGGTTTTCTTTTAGCCTTTGCTGCTGGTTTAAGCTCTGGGCTCCATGAACCTAAAACTGGGTTAGTCAAGTTCATAAAATGAATGCAATTCAATCCTTTCAAATGGTTTTATAATACTTTAATTGTGCCACCCTTACATGTCAGTGAAATACTCTGCCTTCTTTTAATTTACCAGAATCACATGGAATAGACCCTCTTATTATTGACGAGGGTCTAGGTACCAACTGCCTATGCTATGGGACTGGTGGCACCAACAGCAGCCAGGGTGATGTAACAGAAGGACTGGCACATGTTTACATGTCGGTGCAGTCTATCGAGAGAGCCCCCTTCCTCAGGCAAAATCAGCAGCAGGCCATGGCAACGGCTGAGCTGTACAAGAATATCTTTTCTGATTTAGCCAAATCTTTATATTGATGGCTGGGAACCAAAAGAAATCTCTGTCATCAAACCAATCTCTTACTGTAGTGCCTCACTCTCCACTATAGTCCACAACATGCCCTGTATTTAATATATGGCATAAGCAATGAGACATCCTGTTAGTTCAACAAAAGCTCCATCCTCTCCATAATAATTAGTTAGGAAAAGCTACATGGCTGCAGTCATTTTCTTAGAGATTGCTGAGCTCATATACATTTTAGTCATTAGAAACCTGACATAACATTGTAGAAAACAACATTATCAAGGACACAAGATGTCACCATCATTTTTTTAACCAGGCAATTATTATTTCATTTGGTGGAAGGATTTCTCCAATCTAGCATTGCTTACCCAGATGTCTCTCTTTCCAGATGTTTTCAGGGACAGGAATCAAATTGTTGCTCTGTATTTTCTTTTTTATTTCTACCCTTAAAAATATCTTTTTAAGCTTCTGAGTTATATGCTCAAACTATTTGTGTAATTACAGCCAACTGTAAGCTATTAAAATGAATGAAATACCTCTTTTAAAGCATCAACCTAGGCCATGGATAAGTGTAACAATGAGTCCAGATGTGAAAAGGCAATGAATTTCCCTTTAGGATACCTCGTCCGCAAAAACAGCATATTATATTGATGATAGATCCTGTATAATGTGCCATCAGCAGTAATGTATGTATCTTGATATTGTTTTCTTCACTTGCAGAACGTTTTCCCAAAAGGAACTATCTTCTCTATTGTTGTCTACTGTTTTTCTTTGTAATGATCCGTGACGATTTTATCTTCTCTCTTTTTTTTTTTTTGCATTGCTGCCTTTTTCTCAGTGAAATACATTATCTCACTCAGAGCAGTGTTGCTGTGAATTGCTTATAACTACAACCCTCATCTTTCATTACTTTTGTACAAGTCTATGAAGTGAAGGTTTTCTGATGTGTATAATGTTTGCCAGTTCTTTTCTGCCTGTAGTCTATTTATCAAGTAAAGGTTCTAAATTAATCTGATGGTGACAAATGTCTCTTTTATGACTTTCCTACTGGTGAATAATTTCAAACTGGGTCTTGTTCATATGAATAGAATGAGAATGGCATTATAAAAAGTTTCTTTTAGATTTATATTATATTTAACTTACTGCTGAAAAAGGCACAGAATATTGTTCTCTGTTTTTGAATGAAAGGAAGTCATTGACACTGGAGTTGCTTCTGTTTGGTTCATCCAACACGATCTGAACAACTAACATCCAAATCCATGTCGCAGTACAAGAAGCCAGAGGCAGGAATGTTGCCTGTAACCACTGTTTTTCTTTTTTACCGCTCAAAGTGTACCCCCTTGTGTTGTAATACCTTAAGTGGGCACTTCACTGACTTGCCAAACTCTGAAAGTGCTTCAAGCTTCTGACACCATGTTGAAATGTGTATCTCGATGAACATTAACTAAACTGGAACAGAAAGACTGAATAGCTGCCATGAATACAACAGTTAGTAGGCGGCAGCACAGATATCAATGTTCTGAGTCAGTTGGGTGTTTTTGAAATGTTATGGCTTTGGTTCTTTTTTATTTATTTTTATTACATTTTCACCATTTATACACATTTTTCTTGTGGAGTTTACTTGGTTCTCTGTGTTCATTTTTAGCAATATTTATATTTTTAAACGTCATGTTATTTTGTCTTTATGTGATACTTTTTAGTCATCTGTGACACCTCTTATCATAGAGTCATTGCCTATAAATTCAGCACCATTGGATCTTGGAGTTATCCTCTCAGTGGATGAAACAAAAACACTTTCTTGCGGTTCTCAGTAGTTAGTGAGATTTGTTTTGGTATTTCGACTTTTGAATCCAATGTGTAGTTTGTACATTCATCTTCCCGTCCCTATTAAAGTTCACAATAATCTTTGTGTGCATAAGAGTAAACATAACAAAATGAGCTACGCAACCAGAACATGCATGACTACTGACTCATCAGACACCGTTTAGCAAGGAAAATACGATATTTCTCTTTCAAATGTTGCAATTTACAAGCATTTCATAGTATTAGAGCTAATACGCACGTTATGCAGTAAGTAAGTCAATGCTAACTTTCTGTGAAGCAACTTTTCAGAATGTTTTGTTTTAGTTTGATGAGATGGTCTGAAATTCCCTACTGATTAAGGACTTTGCAGCCTATCATTGTACCACATTAATGAGTAGTCAGCTATAATAGGAGGTCCAGGTTTCTGGGGCTAGGATGCCACAGGGCTGCAGTGCCATCCTACTGCCCAAATAACAAATTGCCTCTTTTTCTATAATTAGAAGCATATTCGTGTCATGACCAAAAATATCATACATTTCTACTTAGAATCTTTTATTCAAATGTGTTTATCTCGGTGTGAGGTGTCTGGAATTGTAGAGGGTAAATAATATATTGTCATTTGGAATACATGCATTTGATGTGTGTTCCGTGTCTGTAACGATCTGGGTAAATGTAGGATAACAGGAAATGCGAGGCAGAAATTGTTGAACACATAGCTAAAGCAGAAATCTTTTTCATATTTTAGTAATAATTGACAAAATGCAGACATGAACTGCACAATGTGTGAAGACTGAAGTCCAAATATCAAATAAACACTTTCATAAAAGGTACAAGTATAACAAAACAAGTGCACTTTTATCCAAGAATATAACCGAAGAAAAAGAAGTTGGCTTAGGGTACAAGTTAGATATGACCCTTGGTTGGTGCAGTGGTAACAACTACTGTCTCATAACCAAGAAGTTGTGGGTTCGATTCCTGGGTCCTCCAATTATAATTTTGAGTAGTGAGCTGCTATTTTTATTATTATTGTATAATAAAAACAAAAACATACATTTGATTTGAATCTGTAACAGCCTGTGTGAATTTATGGTACTTATGGTAAACATGTCATACATGTAGGAAGGATGGTCCTTGGGTGTGTGGGAACTGTTAACATTTGAATTTGATGATTGTATATAGCATGGAATTCACCTCTCTGTACTGTTCTTTCCTGTGCATGTCCTGGAATACAAAAGAAACACCACCATGCACCAAAATGTGGAGACTGGGCAAGATCGGGGGAAAAAAAAACAAACGTGGTTACTAACTACAACTGCATGAAGGTATACGAATGAATATAATGTTGGATCAGTGCCACAGTGTTTTCCGAAATGTACTATACAGGTCATAAAATTAATTATTCCAAATGTCATATATACCTATGTCTATCTTTTTTGTCAATACGGCTTTGACATCATGGGCCAGTAGGTGCATACTAATTCAGCCTGAGCAGGAACACTCAAGAATTAAACTGAATAAAAAAAAAATAAAATGACAAATTCAAGTACCATAAATTTACACTGGCTGTTGCAGATTCAAATCAAATTTATGTTATTATTATATAATAGTAATAAAAATAGCAGCTTACTACTCAAAATGGTAATTGGAGGACCCGGGAATCAAACCCCCAACCTCGTTATTATGATAGAGCAGTTGTTTCTGCTGCACCAACCAATCAGACATATTTGTACCCTAAGCCAACTTCTAGCTGTGTCAGTAGGGGGGAATTGGATAGCAGGCTGCATGCTGCTTGTGCTGATCGACACATTTGCAACACAAAAGACTCTAATGAAGAGGTGCAAAGGAATTTAAGGTGGCCTGGGATTACAAGTTTTTTCATAGGCTTCAGAGATTCAATTGCTAATCAGCGAGCAGTTTTCACTGCTAATTAACTCCTTTTCTCTTCATTTTAATAGCCCTATTTTTAACACTAGAATTGCTGAAGCCTACGAAAAAAGTTGTAATCCCGGATCATCTTAAATTCCTTCACACCTCCTCAGCAGTGTCTTTTGTTTTGCAAATGTGTCGATCAACACAAGCAGCAAGCAGCCTGCTATCCCATCCTCCCACCGACACAGCTGAAGTTCTCCTAGCTCAAGTCTCTTTATCTGGGTGTGAGGTGCCTTGAGTTGTATAGGGTAAATAATATATTGTTATTTGGAATACATACACTTCACGTGTGTTCAGTGTTTACAACAATCGAGGTAAATGTAAGATGACAGGAAATGCGAGGCAAGAAATGCTGAACACATACTTAAAACAGAAATGTTTTCCATGTTGCAGTAATAATGATGTGAAGTGTATAATGTGTGAAGACTTTAGTCCAAATATCAAATAAACATGTGCGCTTTAATTCTAGAATATAACCAAAGAAAA
The DNA here is from genome assembly GCF_900747795.2 of Erpetoichthys calabaricus. Taxonomy (NCBI): domain Eukaryota; kingdom Metazoa; phylum Chordata; class Cladistia; order Polypteriformes; family Polypteridae; genus Erpetoichthys; species Erpetoichthys calabaricus. The sequence goes on from NC_041403.2 coordinate 123,086,031, forward strand.
AAAAAATCATTCAATTTACATGTTGCTGTTAATAAGTTAAAAACCCAAGCTGAAATGTCAATTGACAGATAATTAATATGTCTTATTGGATTGTGCAGATATAAGAACTGCTGCCTTATAACCAATACCTAATGGCAGTCAAGGTACCGTTGTCTAGCCTGTAGAGATCTGTGCGTCCCTCCATGGATATGCCTCCCCAGGCTATCACTGACCCACCATCAAACCAGTCATGCTGAACAATGTTACAGGCAGCAAAACGTTCTCCAGGGCTTCTCCAGACCCTTTCATGTCTGTCACATGTGCTCAGGGTGAACCTGCTCTCATCTGTGAAAAGCACAGGGCACCAGTGATGGACCTACCAATTCTGGTATTCTATGGCAAATGCCAATCAAGCTCCATGGTGCCGGGCAGTGAGTGAGCACAGGGCCCACTAGAGGACATTGGGCCCTCAGGCCACCGTCAAGAAGTCTGTTTCTGATTGTTTGGTCAGAGACATTCACACCAGTGGCCTGCTGGAGGTCATTTTGTAGGGGCTCTGGCAGTGCTTATCCTGTTCTTCCTTGCCCAAAGGAGCAGATACTGGTCCTGCCTAAGGGTTAAGGACCTTCTGCGGCCCTGTCCAGCTCTCCTAGAGTACCTGCCTGTCTCCTGGAATCTCCTCCATGCCCTTGAGACTGTGCTGGGAGACACAGCAAACCGTCCGGCAATGGCATGTATTGATGTGCCATCCTGGAGAAGCTGGACTACCTGTGCAACTTCTGAAGGGTCCAGGTATCACCTCATGCTACCAGTAGTGACACTGACCATAGCCAAATGCAAAACTAGTGAAAAAACAGACTGAAAAGATGAGGAGGGAAAAATGTCACTGGCTCCACCTGTTAAACCATTCCTGTTTTGGTGTTCGTCTCATTGTTGCCCCTCTGGTGCACCTGTTGTTAATTTCACTAACACCAAAGCAGTTGAAACTGATTAACAAGCCCCTCTGCTACTTAACTGACTAGATCAATAGTCCACAAGTTTCACTGACTTGATGCTATACTCAGATTAAAAAGTGTTCCTTTTAATTTTTTTGAGCAGTATATATAGTTTCATATATCTAAGTATCCAAGGAATGTTTTTCCCAATTACAAGCCTCATAAATGAAGAAGAATCACAGGCAACATATCATCGGAAGTCTTACAGTCAAAAGCTGAAGCAATAATAAAGACATGGACTTTCCCAGTGTTATTATTTGTAAGACAATTATGCTATCTTCTGCCATTTTAAGTTATTTTTGAATTCATCAGCAATGGCAAAAGGACAATAGTTTGGATCCATTACTTTTATCCTGGCTGCAATGTGTCAATGACTTGATTATTTATTGCAAGTTAAAATCAGTGTTTATTGTTCCTTTCTTCCACCACCCCAGAATTAGTACTGACCTAACCTCTCTGACCAATTCTCTTCTTCATCATCTTTGGATTTTCTCCCCAGCTTCTCCCCAGGTGGTGTTGTACTGATGGTGATCTTTTCCTAACACACTCTCTAACTACCTTGTGCTAAGTTCATCTCAATGCTCCTGCAAGGCTGATAGCTCTTGTTCAGAAAAACAACAACCTGTTTTGACTAATTTCCGTCCAATTTCAGCGTCCAATCCTTTGAGCGGATTGACTACTTAGCTGATGTAGCATCTGACTAACATGTAGCATTTTGAACATTTCCAAGCTAACAAAGCACTGAAAGTGCTCATCTTGGCCTCATCAACTACTATACTGTCTCTTTCAACCTGGTAAATGGCTCAAACCTTTAAGTCTAGGATTACTAGATTTCATAACATTACTTACCAACACACTGTCAAATTCATAAACTAATTTTACAAAAGTTCATGTGCTTCTTCTGCAGTTGTTTGCTTATATACTGATGGGTAATTAAGATTACCAGCACCCTTATTCGGTATGGTTCTACTGACATACTAATGAATGAGGTTCTATATAACTGTCATTGTCATGGCAATGAAGTAATGTATCTTATTCTGAGTCCTAATACAGGATCATTGTCCGTGTCTGCCTGTCTCCAATAGCCACGCCAAAATCGCATGAAGCATTAACGATTGTTTGGAGGCTGCCACTTGAGGATAGACTGCTTTCGCTTACCTTTCTGACTCCACATAAAGAATATTTGACAGTAAAACAAACACTCTACATCTTGGATCATGTGCCTGAAAATGCTCTACTCAACTCATTCTTTTCAACATGTAAATGATTGTTAGCTGGTTTAGTATTCTTTAATTACGTATTTTGTATACAGTTTGGTTTGTAAGTTACATTGGATATGGGCATCATCTAAATAACACCATCCGAATGTCACCCTTGAACAGACCACAACTATCAACAGATCAGTCTGTCTCAATGAACCATCTCTCAATATTAACATTTGATTGTAGGTAAACAAGCTATAGCAGAGGTTCAAAACAGAACTTATAGGTAAGACCTTACAGTTAGAAATTACAGATTTAACAATTAGAACTTACGGGTTTGAACTGATTTTTTTTTATTTCAAATACTACTAAACACTTTCAAGCATCCTTCAAACAGCCCCAGAGCGGCCTTTAGCAACAATCTGAACTTGGACTGTTGTATATTGCAGGAAGCTTAACTTAACATAATGTTGTAAAATCCAGATAACAGTATTCAGAAGGGCCAGGTTCTGTATCTTATATTGACAGGAACCAATAATTGTCATTCTATTTTCCAAGATGCATCTTCAGAAACTGAACTTAAGGACAATACCATGAATAACGACTCACTGTATGTGGCAGTACAAACATAACCTCACTTTTTTGGTATTCTCTTTTTCCAGTTAATGGAGTGATCACCCAAATAATTAACAGACTGAAGCTGCTATAACATGATGCTACTGCAGCCTTGACATGTGCAAAACACACTTACATAACTCAGTGGCTGGGTGAACGGTTTTATTTCCCATCTGTATTGTCAGGTAATTTATACTGATTAACAAAGCACTGATATGAAAGATACAGTGCATCCGGAAAGTATTCACAGCGCATCACTTTTTCCACATTTTGTTATACTACAGCCTTATTCCAAAATGGATTAAATTAATTTTTTTCCTCAGAATTCTACACACAACACCCCATAATGACAACGTGAAAAAAGTTTACTTGAGTTTTTTGCAAATTTATTAAAAATAAAAAAATTGAGAAAGCACATGTACATAAGTATTCACAGCCTTTGCCATGAAGCTCAAAATTGAGCTCAAGTGCATCCTGTTTCCCCTGATCATCCTTCAGATGTTTCTGCAGCTTAATTGGAGTCCACCTGTGGTAAATTCAGTTGATTGGACATGATTTGGAAAGGCACACACCTGTCTATATGAGGTCCCACAGTTGACAGTTCATGTCAGAGCACAAACCAAGCATGAAGTCAAAGGAATTGTCTGTAGACCTCCGAGATGGGATTGTCTCGAGGCACAAATCTGGGGACGGTTACAGAAAAATTTCTGCTACTTTGAAGGTCCCAATGAGCACAGTGGCCTCCATCATCCGTAAGTGGAAGAAGTTCAAAACCACCAGGACTCTTCTTAGAGCTGGCCGGCCATCTAAACGGAGCGATCGGGGGAGAAGGGCCTTAGTCAGGGAGGTGACCAAGAACCCGATGGTCACTATGTCAGAGCTCCAGAGGTCTTCTGTGGAGAGAGGAGAACCTTCCAGAAGGACTACCATCTCTGCAGCAATCCATCAATCAGGCCTGTATGGTACAGTGGCCAGACGGAAGCCACTCCTTAGTAAAAGGCACATGGCAGCCAGCCTGGAGTTTGCCAAAAGGCACCTGAAGGACTCTCAGACCATGAGAAAGAAAATTCTCTGGTCTGATGAGACAAAGATTGAACTCTTTGGTGTGAATGCCAGGCGTCATGTTTGGAGGAAACCTGGCACCATCCCTACAGTGAAGCATGGTGGTGGCAGCATCATGCTGTGGGGATGTTTTTCAGCAGCAGGAACTGAAGGGAAAGATGACTGCAGCAATGTACAGAGACATCCTGGATGAAAACCTGCTCCAGAGCACTCTTGACCTCAGACTGGGGCGACGGTTCATCTTTCAGCAGGACAATGACCCTAAGCACACAGCCAAGATATCAAAGGAGTGGCTTCAGGACAACTCTGTGAATGTCCTTGAGTGGCCCAGCCAGAACACAGACTTGAATCCCATTGAACATCTCTGGAGAGATCTTAAAATGGCTGTGCACCGACGCTTCCCATCCAACCTGATGGAGCTTGAGAGGTGCTGCAAAGAGGAATGGGCGAAACTGGCCAAGGATAGGTGTGCCAAGCTTGTGGCATCATATTCAACAAGACTTGAGGCTGTAATTGCTGCCAAAGGTGCATCGACAAAGTATTGAGCAAAGGCTGTGAATACTTATGTACATGTGATTTCTCAGTTTTTTTATTTTTAATAAATTTGCAAAAACCTCAAGTAAACTTTTTTCATGTTGTCATTATGGGGTGTTGTGTGCAGAATTCTCAGGAAAAAAATTGATTTAATCCATTTTGGAATAAGGCTGTAACATAACAAAATGTGGAAAAAGTGATGCGCTGTGAATACTTTCTGGATGCACTGTATAGTGGTCAGTGCTGCTACTTCACTGATTTGAGGTCCTGGGTTCAAATGCAGGCTTTTTCACTGTCTGTGTGAAGCTCGGACATTTTCTGTTTTATCCAGTTATTCTGTTGTTCTCTCACATCACAATGATACAGTATATGTTAAACGGTAATCTCAAGCTCCAAATGGACCTAAATTTCTGGCATTTCCAACTTTGCAGCCATATAAATATTTTATGATTTTTTCCGCTGTGATTTACTGATTAGAAGTGCTGCTTCGCAGCTGAAGTGACATAATGTAGGTTCAATTCCCAGAACAGTCACTGTCTGTATGGAGTTAAATAATCTCTCTTGTCTGTGGCTGTGAATAGGTGCAAGTAAACCATTGGTGTCAAAAAATGCAGATAAATAAGTTGGCAGGAATGGAATCTGCGGATGGCGAGGATTTACTGTAATTCATGATATAACATCGGACAAAAGACAGGAACCAAACCTGGGTGGGGTTTCAATCCTTACCCAAACCCATGCTCTTGCTCAGTGGGCCAATTTAGATCACCCAATTTATCTAACACATACGTCTTTGAGACATAGGAGAACAATTAAAGTAACCGGAGAGAAACACGTACAAACAGGGGGAGAATATGTGAACTCTACATAGACACCCACAAAGCCTTAGAATGAGAACCCAGGAAGCTGAATTTGCAAAGCTATAGTGTTAACCCTAAATATGACTAAAGGCAGTACACTTTACTTTTTATACAATGTTTGACAAAACAAATTTAACATCAGCTCCAAGTGAACAAGAATTACTTCCTAGTAAGAAAACCACTGAAGAAGGTAAATCAGCTGCCCACAAAAGTGTTCCTATGGCTCACAGATACAATGCACATGTGGTACATTCAAAAAGAAAGAAATAACATTAATGTTAAGAATGACTTTCGCGCATGTAAATGCATACAATGAAAATAAGGATTTATAGTTTAATGTCAAACTTTAAGTGATGTTAACAGTGCTACAGTGGAAAAATGAGAACAATTTAAAGAATTTATAGCTTTAATTATTAGAAAGCCAAAAAGCAAAATGAAAGAATGAGAGAATAAAGGTAAAGAGGTTACAAACTTTTTCCCTTCCCAAATCTAATACTCATACAAATTTTTATATTTATTCAATCAATCAATGACAGAAAGCAACCCCTCACCCCCCAAAATTATCCAACCAAGTCTGATATAATAACAACATGAGTTCTGTCTCCCTTGAGTTAAAGACATGTGCACATTTCGAATATTTTTAATCACTGCAATGATTTATGATAGAGATGTGGTGGAAGATTAAGTGTTTTAAATATGACAGCTGATAAAGGCAGACATTTGAAAAGCAGGGTGTTTGTGCCAAAACTATAAAGCCAAAAGCTAGGATTACCATCTACGCATGTCATAGTGCTGTGAAACACTATAAATAACAAACAGCAATTAATGAAAGATAGTATGTAATTTCTTGCAATTATACAAACCCAAAGTCCTAGCCCATGTCTTACAATTACAGGAGAACATCATTTATTTACCCTTGAAGTCACAGTGATTAGTATCCCCTCACTTTCAGTGTAATAATTAACACAACTTGTTTGCCTATTTCAAAAACACTAATTTTAATGAATATAATAATAAAGTAAGTAAAACTGACACGCTTCGTGGTGTTTATGTAATACAAGGAAAAAAAGGAAACAGAATTGAAAGAACAGCCTTAGCTTTAGCCTTTCATCACAATATCAAAGATTATATTAGCAGCAAAATGATATGGCTACGTGCATTGCTTCTAAAATATAACTGTTTTTATTTTTTATGACTTAAATAAACATGAATATTACAATGTTCAAAGGTTCAATACTTGGTAGCCCCGACAGAACCTCATTCAATTAAAAGCCTTTTCACATAGTTATAAAAATGAACTAACTTCGTCTTAGAGGTGCATCTTTAAAGAGGGCTGAGGATGCAACGAGCTACCGAACATAAAGACAAGTCACCCATAAAACACTATTTAGCCATACTTTGGCTCGCTGCACCCGTGTATAAGGCACTTTAAAATAAACTCAAGCACCTAAAGCAGTTGTTTCAGCAAAACAGGGTTGGTTTACCTGATTCAGTCAAATATTTAATTAGAAATTAAAATAAATACAATATAGTAAATCTAATAAAATAATGTTTTCATTCCAATTTCTAATACAATTTCACACATTAACATGTGGAATAAAAGTGGCCAAAAAGAATGATAAAGACAATCATACCTAGTATAGCAGAGCTAATTGTGTAGCAGCTCTCCATAAAAGTCAACTGAGATGGGATGCTTGGATGTTACACTCAAACAACAACAAGTCTTGGGATGTTTTACGATTATACAGCTAACATAAATTGACTTTATTCAAAATGTGTATGTTTTGGGGCTTTGCATATTCTTTTCTAGTACATCTTTGAACATCATGGTTAGACATATCATTTATGTAGGTAAATGAATTTCATTGTTTTAATTGACAGTAACTAAGAAGAAGAAGAAGAATTAAAAGCACCAATCGCAGAAATTACAATTACCCAGTAACGCTTAGCTGAGTTGACTCAAAATTAGAGTTTTTAAGCTTTAAAAAAAATTTTTGGAGAACATTTGTCATTACACAGTAACTTTAACCTACTTGGTGTTATATTTACCCTGAGAAAAATTAGCCAAAAACATTGAAATTATTTCTACAAGAAAAAATGTTATTGCGTGTAATAGAAACATTTTAATACCAAAATGTAACCATAGAGTGGGAAAGGAATTTTTCTGTGTCCACTGCTATACTGAAAAAGATTTAGCGCACGTCCTTCATGTTTTGAGACAGTCACCAACACATAGCCTGCAATCATGTTGCAATCGGGGCAGTAGAAGGCTGTTTCTTTGCGCATTTTTCTTATAATATTTTTTCTGTTACTTGTGCATGAGAGGTTAGAATTTCAGTGCCTGATTTGCACGGTCGACGTAGCCCTTGTGTTAGTGTAGGTTATCAGAGCAAACTCTATGCTTCCCCTGACACAAATGGCAGTGGCTGCATTGTGATCAGTGTTTAGGGGGATAACATCTTTCTTGTCGTCCCAATTGATTAGTCATCTTGCATTTTTACCACGTAACTACTTTGACCATGGTGAAGCTTCATGTGACTAAATTCACCAAGCATATCATAGAGGTTCGTTCTTGCTGTATGCATTAGTTTCACTGTCTGTGTCAATGTCTAAAGACCAATTCACAATGTCATCACCATTGCTTGATTCAACTAATGCTTCAGTTTCAGCTTGTACTAAAACTAGCTTTACAGCTTTTTGTTCGCAGGCTGTTGTGTAACTATTTGGGATTAACCATTTTACATAGAATTCCAAGCCTGAGAGATGCTCAGGGTTAATACCAAAGGCATTAGGCTGATTCAAATTAAAATAAGCATTGTGCAATTTACATATCCATTTCTAGTAGAGGGCGGCATGGTGGCCCTGTAGCTCTGCTGCCTTGCAGTTAGGAGACCTGGGTTCGCTTCCTGGGTCCTCCCTGCGTGGAGTTTGCATGTTCTCCCTGTGTCTGCATGGGTTTCCTCTGGGTGCTCCGGTTTCCTCCCACAGTCCAAAGACATGCAGATTAGGTGCATTGGCAATCCTAAATTGTCCCTAATGTGTGCTTGCAGTGTGTGTGTGTGTGTCCTGTGGTGGGTTGGCGCCCTGCCTGGGATTGGTTCCTGCCTTGCACCCTGTGTTGGCTGAGATTGGCTCCAGCAGACCCCCGTGACCCTCTGTTTGGATTCAGCGGGTTGGATAATGGATGGATGGATGGATTTCTAGTACAGTCCATAATAACAGCTTGATTAATTTATGTTTTAAGAAAACAAATGACTCTCCTTGGTACAGAGTCACATTTCACACATCACACAGCCTGTTGCTAAATGGACCAGTGCCCTTTCATTAGGTGATTTATAAAAAAATTCTGAATGGCAAAAATGTTTTTGCAGAGTGCTATTTTTTTGGAATATTTTTGCAAATGTCTGTGAAATTTTTCAGTTATTTTCTGTGGTAATATATCTAATTTCTGTAAGGTTCATAAATTTGCATTAAGAGACTAGATAAATATATTGCAAAGAGAGTTTTGAGGATCTCCATCCATGTGTACAGAATCAGATGCACACAACAATACCATTGTAATTGCTAAAGATTTGTGTGGTTATGACAATGGCTTTGGACTTGTAAGTCTTCACTAATCTAGCCAACAAACAAACTGCACAACCTACATTACAATAGCATGGAATCTTTTCCTTGTGAAGATGGGAGATTTTTTTTTTTTAATATAGCTGAGAATCAAACAATCTGGGCTTTTCAAACTGTCTTGGCTTAGCTTGACTTGTGTAGTTTGGGAAGTACTACTGTACGTTGCAGAAAGGCTGGTAGTATTTATGTGATTGTTGCACATTAGATGTACATGTTCAGAATAGATTATTTAATTTTATTAAGTAAATCAAACAGTTTATTATTTTTAATAATCTTATAATAACAAAAGTTAGCAATTTTAGATCTACACAATTGTTGTGTATTAGACATACTTAATTCAATTACTTGGAAATATGTGATATAATTTCATTAAGTAGATCCAACAATTTATTTTTTTAGTGTACATATAACAACTTTTTACATTTAATGACATCTTGCTCTAGTAGTAAAATTTAGCAATGTTAGAGATACACATGTTTAAATTATACTACTCAATTTAATTAAATGGAAATACAGTAATCCCTCGCTATATCACGCTTCACCTTTCGCGGCTTCACTCTATCGCGGATTTTATATGTAAGCATATTTAAATATATATCGCGGATTTTTTGCTGGTTCGCGGATTTCTGCGGACAATGGGTCTTTTAATTTCTGGTACATGCTTCCTCAGTTGGTTTGCCCAGTTGATTTCATACAAGGGACGCAATTGGCAGATGGCTGAGAAGCTACCCAACTTACTTTACTCTCTCTCTCTCTTGCGCTGACTTTCTCTGATCCTGACGTAGGGGGATTGAGCAGGAGGGCTGTTCGCACACCTAGACGATACCGACGCTCGTCTAAAAATGCTGAAAGATTTTCTTCACGTTACTACCTTCTGTGCAGCTGCTTCCTGAAGCGACATGCTGCACGGTGCTTCGCATACTTAAAAGCTCGAAGGGCACGTATTGATTTTTACTTGTTTGTTTTTCTCTGTTTCTGTCTCTCTCTCTCTTTGTCTGCTCCTGACGGAGGGGGTGTGAGCTGCCGCCTTCAACAGCTTTGTGCCGTGGTGCTTCGCATACTTAAAAGCCAAACAGCCCTATTGATTTGTTTGCTTTCCTCTCTTCCTCTTGCCTGAAAAAGGGGCCTGAGTTGCCTCGAAAGCTTGCATATTGTAATCTTTTTAGTTAGCCAATAAAAGGTGTCATTTTGCTTGGCTTTTCTCTACATTCATAATGGCTAACACGGTACAACACCCTAGTACTACTCTCTCTTTCTGACAGTCTCTGCTCCTGACGCGCACTCCTTTGAAGAGGAAGATATGTTTGCATTCTTTTAATTGTGAGACGGAACTGTCATCTCTGTCTTGTCATGGAGCACAGTTTAAACTTTTGAAAAAGAGACAAATGTTTGTTTGCAGTGTTTGAATAACGTTCCTGTCTATCTACAACCTCCTGTGTTTCTGCGCAAATCTGTGACCCAAGCATGACAATATAAAAATAACCATATAAACATATGGTTTCTACTTCGCGGATTTTCTTATTTCGCGGGTGGCTCTAGAACGCAACCCCCGCGATGGAGGAGGGATTACTGTAGGTCACATAATTTTATTAAGTAGATTCAGCAATATATTGTTTTTAGTGTATGTAGAGTACATATTAACACTGAAAGTATAATTGGTTGTTTTAGATCCAAAGAAAATGATGAAATAAAACTGCCCCGTCTACCCCAGGCCCTATATTCATTCAACGGGTCTCTTTGGAGTCGCTGGTCAACATAACACACATGCCTTTTGGATGTAAAGCAAAACCAGAGTACACAGGGAAAAGGCAAGAAGACTCCAAATTGACAGTGATTGCTGCTAGGACTTGAACCTACAACTCGAGCCTGTGAGGCAGCAGTGCTTAACCACAGGGTTTATGAAACATTCTTCTAGCCCTATACAAGCACTTAAAACAACTGCTCTCCATTCAGTGCTGTGGACCTGAGTTACTGTAGAAAAAAGGGAAATTCTTGAAAACCGAAACACCTTTCGGAAACATTTCAAAAGTGTTATGGATAGTCATTATAGGACAGAAAGCAAAGACCTTTGAAAACAAACACAAATGCAAATTTTGAGTATTTGAGTATTACTGGGAGATGTTCTCCGCCACCACTGATCATTGGATTTATGCAATAAAGTTCACACTGCATTTAAAATTGTTGCCTTTGACAAAAAATTATAGAAAGCAAATATACAACGCCATTACCTTTAAAAGTAAAAGAAATCAATTGCCGCAGCAATCATATATATTACTTTTTACCATACCTATGTTTACAAAAAAAAAAAATCACAGTCACTGCTCAACTTATATTTATGAAGGAGCAGAAACCTTACATGAATATTTCCTGAAGGGCTTGTAGTTATGTCTTCACGGTTTCACATATTAGTTGGATGTGATGATTTATATGTCAGGTTGTCATTCTGGTACACCACTCTTCCAAAAACATGTTCTTGAGCATTGAGTTATGTAACTAAAAGTCTTACCCCTGGCGTCAGAACTACAGAGTGACAGCTGAAAGGCAGAAGGTATGGAGGAAATTGAAAGTGACATCAAGTACATTGGAGACAGAGCTGATTGCACACTCCTTGGTGAAGTGGCAGCCACAACAGGGTCTGAGACCGTATGCTGAACATTAATGTACACCAAATTAAAAAGACAAGCCTTTTTTAACTAGTAACACATGGAAGGCAAAGACTTTGGAATGTCTTAACTAAGTTAAATGTCACAATGGAGTTTGCTTTAACTTCTCAGCTGAGGCAGCTGTCTTTGATGAAGCAGACTCTGACAACAAATCCACACAATGGTGCTAAAAGATTCTCCTATGGTCTTAGGTAGATCTCGTTCAATATGAGAACTCTTGCTTTATTGTAATATGCAGTCATCTTCAGTATCATATTAATTACATTTACTAACAATTAAAAAGCATTCAAACCCAGGAATACAATGAAGACCACCAAGCTCTTTTTACACTCTGTCCCTGGGGTGAATGATGAATCTCCAAACCTATCATTTACTGTTTTTCCCAATTCGCACAATATCAGGTTCAGCTTGATCGGTTGAACACAACATCACAGACATCTTTGTAAATGCTCTAGGTCTTTCTGATTTTCTCTATGCCTCTCCTGTCTGCTTTACAATGGGCTTATTATGCCTTACAATTACACGTACCTGTTTTCAGTTTTGTCTTTAATTTCACTACTTGTTCATCATTTGTATAATTTTGGAGGGGTTATCAGTTGTTCAGGTTTTCTATAAGAATTAGATATTTTCTCTCGCAAAACAAATTCGGAATGGTTTCTTCTTTCATTATCTCCAGTTTTCTTTAACAGCTCTGCTTTTCACTCTTACTTATTTACATCATTTATTTTTTGCCCTTTACATTTTCATTTATTTTTCTCCAGCCTTCTTTCTTCCCTAATTGCTGCCTCCCTATTCTTCCTCTAGCAGAAATTATATTATATCTAATTTATTGTATCATTTGATGCTAAACAAAAAACAAAATTAATAGAGGAGATGTAGGGGTTATTTCTGATGCATTACATCTCCAAATCCCTATGTTCAAATCCTAGTCTGGTTGGAGCATCTTCTCCTTCTGACCACAATGTTTTATTATCTCTGGTTTCTCCGCTTTCATTTCACATTTGTGTTTGGCTAATTAGTGAGTGTATGTCTGATTGTTATCTGCTGGGTTAGACTTCAGACACTGTCCCTCTACTGGAAAAGCCAAGTCTGAACATGATTACATAAATGAATGAATGAATGAATGAATGAATGAATGAAATTATGATTGCTGAAACAAACATGACATAAAATTGCCACTACTTGAAAAATACCTCAAATTTTAAAGACATAATCTGCTGGAACTATTTGGTGGGTGACAACCTCTACAGAAAACCAGTAAAATCTTTTAACAAAGAGAATTAGCTATTCAGCATCTTAAGCAGACAAATACGTCTTTTTAAAAACTGTTGATCACTGAATGAAATCCTGACGCATTTTGGATAATTTAAGAAGATACTGCAGTGAAGTTGATTCTCTGCCAAAGAATTTTTCTTACATTTATTTGTCATCTGGATTCCTACTGTACTTTAGATAAAATTACAGCATAAATATGAAAATAATTGGATATGTGGTATTTTAACATTTGAACACACCTGATATGCAGTTTTAATGCAGGGATGAAATCATTTAGAAACTGTGATGTAAAGCAAAAAACTAGCACCTCAGTCTACCTAGTTCCGTAGCTTTTGATGATATTTACTCTGTAGTGTATATTTTCCTATTGATTTCTAATTTCTTCTTAGAATTTCTTTTTTGTACCAGGCATTATATATATCCCAGTTGTAAAGCTCAATTAAGTGAATTTAGAAAATGTAAGGTATCAATCTAGTCCTCAGACCAGAAATCACAATTATCTTCAAGCTGATATTTAAGGTATGGAATCCAAACATTGCCTCCAACCCCCCACCAAACACTCCCCCTGCTATCATTACTCTTTCAATCAAAATTTCCCTCATCCTACAAAAATACTGCCGATTGAATGGGAAAAGCCAAAGAGATTCCAAAATGATTCAGCACCACAGACAGCAAATGTCATAGCACCAGAGAAACTTCATTGCAGCACCATGGACAGCAGTAAATCTGAGCCCTGTACAGTCCTTCCAGATCGTCAAACACACATAAACTCCAACAAAATTCTATAGTGAGTGACAGTTTACAAATCAGAGGCCACAGAGTGTGGAGTTTTCAGTTAACTGCATATTGGTGAAAAGGAATATATAAAGATCGTTTTCATTTTATGCTCATGCTAACTCCACCCCGAAACAAGTCACCAATATTTTAGCAACAGACAGTCAGACATAAATACACACAGACAGACAGATAGATATTCTGTGACCTATTTATTGCTGTTTTATGTACAAAAATAACATTTCCTTCATTTAACTGAAATTTGCTCTAAATTATATATATAATTATATAATATAATTAACGATAAATGTAACAAAAGCTATATAATTTAGCAAATTTAGAGTATCTATGACAGGAACACCTAAAGCTTTAAAAAACATTTTTAGTTCTTTAGAATGTTTCCCCCTTTTTTTAGATTCTAGAAGAAAATAGCACATTCCTGTAGTGATGTGTCTTATCTCAGGCTGTAGCCATGGGGACGGCTTCACACGCTGGCTTCCAGCCTCTTAAAGCAGAAATAGCTCAGTGGGGAAAATACATCCTTTCTGGACAAAATTCATGCAATACATCATATCTGTGCTCACATGGATCAGAAAGCCCAGCCTCTTGGAGATTCTTTGACTCAAAGCTCTGTCAGATGAATCATTATTCATTAGGTCAACAATGGAATTTATTCTTATGTACGGGTCAAGTAATCCGACATGGAGTATTTATTAATGTGACTGAAAGTTTGTTTATAGGTGAATGACATAAACAGGTCTGAAACAGACGACAATTAACCAGGACAGCGTATTTGGAATGAGGTCAGGATATCATTTGACGCATCTGCAGCACAGTTTCCCTTTATGAACGTGCCTGCAGGTGTTTGTGTGCATGTAAACACATGCACAAAATGCATACAAATGAATATCTTCAGAAAATCTCTGAATACACAACTGATCACAGACTAAAATCATCTTCGTTAAAGCCAAATGATTTCCAAAAAACATCCTCTTCCTAGCTTCCATCAGTTGCTTAAGCCTAGGCTCAAAACAGGTGCTTAAAGTACACAAGTGTAAACCAATGCAGTTAGGAGATGATCAATATACAGATAGTAAAGTGGGATGCAGGACAGAGACCCGCAGTACACTGAGGTGAATGAAGAGAATGATGGAGAAATGCTGATGGACAGACAGACAGAAAAACACAAGGACAAGCTGGGCTCTTTTTCTTAGGCAAAGGTTGACTTGCAATTGCAACTGGGTGCCTTGGGTCTGAATATGTCAGCTCTACTGCCCTCCTTCTCTGTAGTAGTCATCCCTATTATTATTCCTGTCACAGCCCCCTTTGCAGTAACAGCAGCAGCAGCAGCAGCAGTAAGTGTAAGCCAGTGGGACCCGGCCGCAGGGTTAGCCAGATTCTGCCACTCACCCTGGTTAGGTCCACCGTCGCCCTCTTCACAGTCCGTGAGGTTGTTCAGCATAGTGCCGTGGTGGTGTCTGAGTCACAACACATACACAGAGTTTTCAGCCAGGATTGGATCCTGTAGATCTTGATTCCTTTCCACAAGGAGAGAGAGGTCCTCAAGAAGGAAGCAATTGTCCCTATTTTCTATTTTTGATTTGTTAGTTTATTTTCCTCCCACCTCCCCAGGGATGTCTTAATTTTTGCCTGTTTAAGGAGCTGGTGATGTAATGCCTTCCGTTTTCCCCTCCGTTGCTCCTTCCTTTTCTTGGTCTTCACAGCTCTCTCTCAGTAGAACGCCTCTTTCCTTCTCTCACTCACCGTGTCTCAGGCACACGCGCTCTCTCTCTCTCTCCCTCTCTCACTCACACTCCCCCCCCTCCCGCTCTGTTCAAGAGGAGGATGATGAGGAGCAGAGAGTGGCAGCAGGCAGCAGGGGTTGTGATGGAACGCCTCAGCGCACAGTCTCCCAAACCCTGCCTCTCTCTCTCTCTCTCTCTCGCTCGCTCGCTCTCTCTCTTTGCATCCACAGCTAGTCTCAGTTAGACCAAACCTGATGACTAAATTCATCATGCATTCAGAAGGTATTATCTCTGTCTCTCTCTCTCTCTCCCTCTCTCATACACACTAAGATGGTGTGAGTATGGGGAGGTGAATCGAAGTGGGTTGCCTTTTCCAGATTAAGCATGCTTTGCTCAGCAATGGATGGATGAATTCCAAGGTAAAGAGAAAAGATGGTTTCTTTTTTCCATTTCTCTCTGTATCTTCTTTCTTGTGTGTGTTTCCTTATCTTTCCATCTTTTACACAGAATGATGATTATCTTAAGCATATTTTTTGCATGGTGACAAATATCAATTCAAGTCATTCTTGCTTGTTTTAATGAGGTAGGGAATACCAGGAACAGCACAGAGTGAAAAATAATAGTGAATATGTTGTTAAAGGTAAACCAGGATGACGTATCTAAAGCCTAAGCTTGCTTCTGAGCTACATTATGCAGTCATGTGTCTGCTATAGTGAGAGGCACAGTGTACCAACAGGAGCATTTCATTTGGATAATTTAAAAGGAATGCTGCCTTTTCTTTAAACTTTGCAGATTTTGTTAAACTGATTTAATTATCCACATTTTGTCGACTATAAATCTGTGTAAGGCTCCAATGAATCAAGAACTATAAACTATATTTCAAGAAGATGACATTGCTCTTGATCAATAATCCAAATGTTTAAAAAAAGAAAATAAAACAAACACTCATCCATTCTAATGCTGGGTCACAATGTAATCTAAGAAATGTCAGTTAGAAGTTAACAGTTTTCTTTGGACAAGGTGCTGGATCACCAAATATTAATTTAGGACAATGCATGGTTCACAATAAACCTAACATGTTCATTTCTTGGATGGAGAAGAAACTCAAGTACTTGGGCAGAAATCAGTAGAATATCTAAGCTTCTCACACACCATAACGGGGTAGCAATTTAATGCTGTAAGACAGCAGGGCTTTCCATTGTGCCTATGTGCAATAAAATGAGCCATTATTACAAAGCAAGGAAGCAGTGATAACCACAGCTAAACTTATACAATTCCCAGATGCCCTCCACAAAGTATTAACCTGTAAGTCAAACACAGTCCTTCAATAAACCAAAAAACCTGCAGTTCTTAGATATTCACAGCCATTGATACATGTGTGAATGAAGGTGCAGGATTCAGATCATCCCTTAGAGATCAATTTTGTTAAAGTAGCTGCTGGCTGTCAAGCCCCTTACCCAAAGTAACAGGACAGAGAGGAATAATGAATTAATGGCTCTGTCAGTGTGTTGGGGGCAGGGGGTGTTGTGTATCTATCTATTTATATTCTGTGTCTTTTCAATTACACTTCTGTGCTTTTTCAATTACAAGATGCATATCATCTCTCTGATGCATTATCATTGAGTACTTTTAGCTGACAAATTAATCAACAGAAGATGTCAAGAAATGCTGGTGGGGCTCCTTCATACCTACAGCCATACACCTTTATAATGCCTCACTGTGTCTGCTCTCTTTTCTTTTGCTGAGTTAGAAATTCTGTTCTTTTTGGTAATTTTGTTATATATTGGGTGAGTCGGGGTTATTGTTTATTATAATATTTCTTGAACTTCTGCAGAAAGCTAAATTTCCATCTTGAAACAAATAAAGTACGTACTATCTATCTATCTATCTATCTATCTATCTATCTATCTATCTATCTATCTATCTATCTATATACAACAGCAGCAATAACCTTAATGTCTAGCAATATGAAAATATAATAAAAGAATTGTAAGATAAATGAAATATGAACAAAACTAGACTTGTTATTTTTAGTATCTTTAATTTATTAGTGTCTTTAATAGTACAAGAAAGACTGAAAACACAAAAAGCTCCTGTCAGACATAAACTTCCACTGCAGGAGTAAAAACAGCAGCTTTCATAATTTTCGAACATTCATAATTTCCAATATCAGTTATGGAATAAATTGCAGAACTGGAAGTTTTACTTTCATTCTGTGTCGGTATTATTTGTTCAAGAGGTGACTAGGGCTTTCTAATTAACATAGGTGTGTATTTCCATATGTACCACACTGATACTCCATTAACATTTATAAATACATTGCCCTGGATCCATGAATTTGTTCAGGTAGGTGTATTTTAGGTTAAGTCAAAGATAACAACATATTACATATAATATTACATATTACACTCTGTCTGTTTTTTTCCTGGTTTGCCCCACTTTTGCCCCATGTGGGCACATGTGGGTCCTGTGATGGACTGGAAACAAATCAAGGGTGGATCCTGACTTTGCAATGCTGGTTTACTCCACCTGATCCAGAGCTGGGTAAGCTAGTTTTGAGGATGCTATTATTTTTGAAGCATTTAATTAAGCTCTAGAGTGGCATAGGAGTGCAGCCACTTTATGAATACAGTATCCTAGGTTCAAATCTCATCACCAGATATTGGCTATGTGTGGAGATTGCATCTTCTCCCTGCTTGTTAATAGGTTTTTTCCCAAATCACGAAAGATGTGCAGGCTGTATGTTTAGGCTTTGCAGTGGATTTGCACCCTGTCTTTGGCTCTTTTCTTCATCAAATCCACTGCAGCTGGAATTGTCTCTTCTTCTCCCATGTGACCTGCAATTAGATTAGCCCCTTCAAAGAATGTTATTTTATATTACGCTCTGAAGGATCCATAATAGATCGTTTATTGCTTATCTAGTTTCAAATGTTTAATATATCTGCAAGAAAAAAGCCCAGGTAAAAGTGTATATTAATATATAATGTATAATCTAGAATTATCCATAATTCTTTGTTCCTTATAGTGTTTCTCTATGTTCTATTCTCCTTATAACTAAAGAGAAATGTCATAAAAAACATAAGATATTAGGATATTCACAGCCAATGCTACCTTTGTGAGTGGTGGTTCAGAATTCAAATTATTTCTTAGTTGTCAATTTCAGTAAAATGTTCCTTGACTGTCAATTGGTACCTTTATCAGTATGTTTGTTGTTCATTCATCCATTTATATTCTACTTTTATATTCCACTTTTTTAATTACAGGATACATATAATCTCAATGACACAGTATCATTGAGTACTTTTAGCCAACAAATTATTCAATAAAAATGTGTTAAAATGCTACTAGGACAAGTTCATATCTGCACCAATACACCTTAATAATGCTATACTGTGACTGCTCTCTTTTATCTTTAGCCAAATGAGACATTTTTTTCTTCATTTTAGTAATTTTGATGTGCATTTGAGGGGGGTTGTTGTTGTTGTTTGTTATAATACTTCTTGGCTGTCTCTAAACAGGTAAATAAACCCTTTGGGATAAATAAAGTACTATCTATCTATCTATCTATCTATCTATCTATCTATCTATCTATCTATCTATCTATCTATCTATCTATCTATCTATCTATCTATCTATCTATGCTGCAAAGCCAAAGCAAACTGAAACTGAGAAACTGAATGCAAGGAATGATGGAACACTAGTCGTATACATACTTGAACACTCACATATGCTTTATTGCTTTTGCTTATGCAATTTTTAGATGCCAGCAGCAAATTGAAGAACTTACAGGAAACCCATAATAGACACAGTGAAAACATGCAAACTGTATGTGGAGGATTCACCATTTCAAACCCTATGAGAGAACAAAGCTAAAGACTGCCACTGTGCCAGCTGGGTTTCAGGTAAGTATGGAATAATTCTGCCTCATCTGTCCAAGAACAGTTCAAAGCAGTGGCTAAACAATGCATAGACATACATCTTAAGACACTGGGTAATTCCATCAGAGTCAGTTCTATGGCAGGAAGGGAACCAAGTCAGGACAATAATTTTATATATGCTCATTAAAAAAAATTATATTTATATATATGTATGGAATATCAGGGGCATACAGCTTCCCAAAAACTTGGACACAGACAGGCACAGAGTCACAAGTCACAGGCAACACACGTTTATTTCTCATAGGGCAGTGCTTTTACCCACTACCCACTACAGAGCACAGTACAAAAGCTCCAGCAGTAATGCTCAGTCCTTTCTTGTTTCTTTTTCTTCTTCTTCTTCTCTCTCTCTTTGTCTGCCACCTCCACTCCTCTCCCAGCAAGCTTTTTCCTCCACCTCCCGACTCTGGGTCCCAGCGTGCCATGCGGGAATCCTTGGTGTCACAGCCACCCAGAAGAGCTTCCCTCTAGCATCCCAGAGGTATTGCCTCAGCAATCCTCTCCACCCCAGTCCTTCCATTCCAGGTAATGGCTGTGGCCACCCATCACACTAACCCTCCCTCTGCTGAACCTTGTGGGGCGAAGCGTCCTGTCCCGTGACATCTGTTCCAGTAGATAGGCAGCCAATTTTATCCGGACCATGGTTTTGTTCTGCAAAACAAAGACAAAATGGGGATGGGGAGGCGCCGCGCCGATGCCCTCTCCAGGCATCTATGGAGACTCTATCAGGACAGTGCTTCCACCCGTGGCCGACTCTATGGCAATTATAACATCGCTGCTTTCCTGAAGGTATGAAAACACTGTGTTCCCTGCTTCGCCCAACGCTCACCTGAGGTCAGGTCGTCCCTCCGCCCCATGGAGAGCAGCCCTCCACCACACGTGAGCACACAGGTTCATACGTTGCACCTTTTGGTGACCTGGTCTTCGTTTTCCGGGTTCCCTGTTTGTTCCGGGGTAAAGTGACAGTCTGGGTCACTCTATGACATAAGGAAAACCCCAGCTCTGTCTGCACCTCTTTTGACTTGAGGGCAACGATCTCCGGTGTCCGAGGTGGGGCGGTCTGGGTGCCGACACAGACAAGCTGGCCCCTTATACACGCCTTAGTCATCACCGTGTGATCAGTCATTACACCCATATCTCTTATCAGACTTCTGGCTACTCATTTCCCTTCCGTCACATCTGGGAACAATTCTCTCAGAATTCCAGTATTTTATACAGTACAACAACTACTCACCTGTACCGCCACATCTATATGGCGGGAGAGTCCTGTACCAAGTCTCTTCATGCACTGCTACATCACCTTCAGTGGTGCCCCGGCCGTCCTCCCCAACATTTCCATTGTCTGACTCAGCAGATTGATGTCCTGTAACAAAGACTGTACTGGTTGCAGAACAATCTCCAGGTTCCGTATAGCTGACAGCAGGTTACTCAATTTTTGCCTGCGTAGCTTTTGCGGAGGCTTTGTTGGGTCCTCTTGGGGAGACTCCAGGCGATCCTCCCCCTGCCTTCGTTTTCTGGCAAGCAGTGATCCCTGGCCATTGCTCCATGGATCTGCGTGCTTTTGCCAGAGACGCAGATCTGGGCAGTCTTCTAAGAAGTATGAATAGGGGACAGACAGATAACATTCCCAGGGCAGACTGCTGCTGGACGCAAGAATTATCTCCCAGATCCCATCCCCCAGAGCATGTTTCTTCTGGGTGGCCTCTTCATTAGGTACGCCGACCTGGGCATCCGTGATGACGGCACATGTCTAGGAGCCCACTGCTTTTCACCTGGCCTTCTTTCTCCCAATTGGACTGGGAACAGCGCTTCCATGAGCATTCAGCAGTTCTCAGGGTGAGCCGCTGGCTGGCATGTGTGTGTGCCTCACTCTGTCGTGTCAGGTTGTCCACAAGCCTGGAAGTCCCATCTGGGATGCCAATTGTATACCACCGGGGCACTTACAGCCGCCCTAACCCGACACAGACAGGCAGAGACATGAGTTCCAGGGCACAGCGCACTTTATTTCAGTTGTGGAGCACTTTTTCTTTGCTCCCACACCACAGAACAACAAAGCACAGCATAGTCAGTCCATTCTTTCTTCTTCCTCTTCCTTCTCTCTTTCTCTGCTGCTTCCACTCCTCTCTCAGCAATCTTTGTCCTCCATCTCCCGACTCTGGCTCCCTGAATGGAGTGAGGCGGCTCCTTTATTTATCTCCTGGGAGTGTTCTAAGTGGCTCATCAATATTAGCTGGAATAACTCCCAGGTGTGGTGGAAGCCCTCTATAGAGCTCTGCAGCTCCCCCTGGTGGCACCCATGGAACCTTCAGGGCTGCACCAAACCTCAGCTCCCAGCATGCTGTGAGAGAATCTGTGGTGCCACAGCCACCCAGGAGGGATGCCTTTTAGCCTCCTCAGCGATCTATTCTCCCCCGGTTCTTCCATTCCATTGGCGTCCACACACACACAGTGGTGGGCAAAAGTAGGTTTACAGTTGTGGGAACACAAAACACACTGTTTATTCTTTTTATTATGTATTTATTAATTATTGTATTATTTATTGGTGCCACTGTGACATTCTTTTGAGTTAATAAAGCTATTGCAATCTCAACCTGCATATCATTCTCCACACAAACAAGTGTAAATCTTCTTTTGCTAGCCCTGGTATATACACGGTATAAATTTAATTTATATAGTGTTTATCTATTTACTCAAAAACTTTACATAGACAGTAGGAATCCACATCAGTAACTTCCAGTGTGCAGCATCCACTTGGATGACGCAACAGCAGCCATTCTTGTGCCAAAGGCTCACCACACATTAGCTATTAGGTAATGAAGGGACAAGAGAGATAGTTAGCCAGGTAGAGACAAGAGATGATTAGCGGGCCAGAATAGGCAAGGCCATAGTTGGCAATTTAGCCATGACATCGGAATACACTACTAATTTTGAAAGGTGTCTGAGAATCTTTTATTGCGACTGTTTTATGTCTCACCTGTAGGACAGTGCCACTTTTTCACAGCACATTGGCCCCATCACTACACTAGGACATTGGATTCAACACGCACACCACAGGGTAAGTGCACTCTGCTAGGATATGAATATGTACACACGCAAAATAAAACCTTGACATTTTTTAATAGAAGAAGGAAACCAAATCAAAGAAATAAAATCAAAAAATATATTCAGGTCTCTGTGGTGGGCTGGTCCCCTGCCCGGGATTTGTTCCTGCCTTGCGCCCTGTGTTCGCTGGGATTGGCTCCAGCAGACCCCTGTGACCCTTTGTTAGGATATAGCAGGTTGGAAAATGACTGACTGACTATTCAGGTCTGTTGTAAGTTGTGTAGCTGGAAAAAGCAAGCAAGAAGGATGAAGGGCTTTCAGAGAGACAAAAGCCCAAAAACACTGCACATATGTCATTAACAATTAATGTGAATTTGGAGGCAGCATGGTGGCGCAGTGGTAGCGCTGCTGCCTCGCAGTTAGGAGACCAGGGTTCGCTTCCTTTGTCCTCCCTGCATGGAGTTTGCATGTTCTCCCCGTGTCTGCGTGTGTTTCCTCCCACAGTCCAAAAACATGCAGGTTAGGTGCATTGGCGATCCTAAATTGTCCCTAGTGTGTGCTTGGTGTGTGGGTGTGTGTGCTCTGTGGTGGGCTGGCGCCCTGCCCAGGGTTTGTTTCCTGCCTTACTCCCTGTGTTGGCTGGGATTGGCTCCAGCAGACCCCCGTGACCCTGTAGTTAGGATATAGCGGGTTGGATAATGGATGGATGTGAATTTGAGGTTATGGAACATAAACAAACAATGTTTGTGTTGCATTGCATTTTTTATAGTAAATGCCATCCCACTTGCAGAGCTTGGTACATTTATAAATATATATTTTTCCCAGTATAAGTGACTTTCCTAGAGTGCACATGAATCTGAACTGAATTGAATCAATCAGGAATCTTGCAGTTGAAAGCACAATGTCTTCGCCACTCGGCCATGCCGTTTGCCTTGAAGGCGAGTTAAAATGAGTTCCTGGGCTAAGGGAATTGTACTGGCTAACGGGCACAGGGACTCTCTCAGTCTTTTTTGCCTCGTGGGTAAATCGGGGAAGAATAGGGATATGACAGAAAAAAATGGTTACTGGACATTTAGGAGTCAACAACTTAAGTAAAAATGGTGCATGTTATTTAAAGAAAAATTATAAAAGAAATAAATAGCTTAAAAGAGGCAAACTTGTATTACACTATACTGATAAGCATCCAGGTAATCTTTTCAGAATATTCAGATGCTTTATTCATTTGGATATTTTCTCTATTTCTAGATTCTTTTTTTCAATAATGACTGACACTTTTATTATGGGAACGGTATGACCGAATCTTTGTTAGTCTGGATGTTTATCTGTGTAGTCTTTTGAGCTATTTATTTATTTTGATATTTTTTAAATATCCATATCTTTATTTAACTTATATTATTTGGTCCCTTGAGTGCAGATGTTTTGTTAGAATCTGGTGGGTATTTTCACTGTTCTGAGTTTTAGGAGCCAACATGAAGCATCATTTTTTCTGTGGCTTTAGGGATTTCTTTAAATAGTGATTCCAAAAATAAATTGAAAGTGACGCATTGCTAGGCAACACAGTCCATCAAATGATCAGAGCATAACAGACAGCTTCTAAGTTTTGTGCTGATTAAGAACTCAAATCACCTCATTATGTAGGAAGGGAAGTTGAAAAGTGCATTGGAAGGCTCAGTGGAGCAGCCTGTATTCTTAGTTTGTTAACTGATTTGAGCTCATGATTTACGGTTCTGGGTGGCACTGCTCCCTCACAACATGGAAACTGGGGTTCACATCCTGTGTGGTCCCTGTGTGGAGTTTGCATGTTTATCCTGTGTCTGTGTGGGTTGCCTTCCACAGTCCAAAGACTTGCAGGTTAGGTGAACTGGCATTGATAGATTAACCCAAATGTTGGTTTCACCCTATGATAAACTAATGCCCTTATCAGGGATTATTCCTGCTTTTGTGTCCTATGCTTGCTGGCATAGTCTACAGCTGCCCCATGACACTGCCCTAGATAAGCTTGTTGAGAAAATGCTGAAATTAATCTAGAGTTGTCCAGATGTTGTCATTCTACTGTACACTCTTGTAACTAAAACACTTGGCTTAATTTTACCCTTATGGTGGGTTCTTTTAAAAGTATTCTGATGCAACTTGCAAATTTTCATACTTTTTTGCAGGCTGTATTGATCTTCTGTGTTTTTCTATGCTCTGTACTAAATGTTTAGTTGAATTTTCCTTTCAAATGTATTTTTTTTTTACCTTGTAACCTTTTTGAAAGCAGTTTAGACAGTGTACAAATGAATGGAGTTTTATTGCTACTGAGACATAAATTCCAATAGGCTGGATGATGCAGTAGAGATGGTGCAGTAATTATCACCTCTGCCTCACAGAACCTCACCTCTGCCTCCTGAGGCTTGGATTCATATCTCTACCTGGCACCTGGCCACTGTCTGTGGGATGTCTAAATGTCCTCAATGTTGATTTTTTTCTTGCTAGTCGAGTTTCTTGCACATGCCCAAAACATTCAAGTTGGTATGACTGGCAACCCCAAAGTAGCTTGGTTTGAATGTGCATGGCTGTGTGGATAAGTGTGCCCAGTTCTGGCTTGGTATCACATCTGGGGTTGGTTTCTGCCACACACCCAAAGCTTTAGACTCTAGCAGATTCAGAAAAGTTAAGGATGGCTGGTTACAAAGCTTGAATTTAGACTAAGCAGAATCTACAATAGCAATACAACAGCATATATCATCTTAAATTTTATATAGATATAATATTGTATGAATAATTTAACAAATACTAATTAAAATATGACTGTCTTTAATCTTTATATGATAATATGTGATGCTTAATAGCTTCTAAGATCTGTTGCACATATTTTATATTTATTTGTCTCATACATTATAATTATCATCCAAAATTATTATGTAATCCAAAAGTTTAACCAAGTCATACAAGGTGCCATTTTTCAACATTGTCATAAGTTTAATATTTCTAAAATCAAAGATCATATGTTCTTAGACTATTGTATAAAAGGTGAGAATCTCGGATCTTGGCTCCAGAGGAATCAAATCCATTAGAGAAAAAATTACCAATCCTTGTCCTTCCAAAGTAACACTATTATAATAGTGAACATAATGTGAATGTCCTAAGAGAATGAAAATCATAAAACATGATATCAGAAATATGTGCACAGATGACGATACCACCAGAAGAAAGCTGATTTACCAAGCCAAAGCCAGAGCCAATGCTTAACAGTTAGATGACCTCAGAAGTGGAGAGGGAAAAGCGTCTTTTCAAAAGAGTGATACAGAATATTAGGTTAAAAGGAGAAGGAGCAGCAAAGATCCTGAGGCAAACAATGCAACCACTTGAGATCTTGTCCCTGACTATTGGTGAACCAGGTTCTCTGTTGTTGCAGTATTCATCACTGCACAGCCACAAAATGCATTAGACATTGGTAGCTCTCCGTACCTTTTTCCCAACTTAAAACACAGTGACATATATGTTTTTATTTGCAATTTAGTTCTGACAACTGCTATAAATCAGAATAAATCAGGAATGCAAATTTGAGACTGTTAAAGATAAAGAGAAAAGCTACAAAGGAATAAATCACAAGATCAGGTATTTACCAGAAATGTAACAGTTAATAACAAAACCCAGAAAAATGGCCTTCAATTGTATTGTCGGCAAGCTGACAAGTACGTTTAATAAGCACCACAAGATAGACATGATACGAGAAAAAGGTCATCAATCATCAAGCCAAGGCATGAAACAAAAATCATAGTCAAAAAACATTAGCAAAAAAATCAATACTAAAAATAAAATTAAATGAGAAAAGATTAAACCAAAGGATCCAGAAAAGGGTTTTAAAATAGCAACTCAGACAAGTACCGTGTTTCCCCGAAAATAAGACCGGGTCTAATATTAATTTTTGCTCCAAAAGATGCACTAGGGCATATTTTCAGGGGATACCTTATATTTATTCATGTACAAAAATATACATTTATCCAAATACAGTCATGTCATCTCCTTCTGGAATATCATATATAACTCTCCACATTCAAACCTTGAATTCCAGCCTGAATTTCTTGCTACTCCAGCTGCTTTTAGGATCCTCCAGGATCGATGTGCGTACTTCGATGTTTGATGAATGGTTTGATGTGGTGAAGCAAAATGGCGACATACAAATGTATTCATGTTGCTTTTATATTCATGCGTCGCATATTCTCCAAAGTAATGACAAATGTGACGCCTTTTTTTTTTGTACCTTACAATACCATCAGAATGTATGGTGGTGTATTTGAGTCACAGAGAAAAAAAAAATAGGACATAATGAAAATGTCTATTTTGTGATTAAAGTGGAAATTTCGGCTTTAAACTCTAAATGTCCACTTTAACCTCATAGTTTACTTTATCATTAAAGTAGACCATCGTAAACGTCATCTTAAAACCGACCCAGTTGTTAATCACTGGGGCTTCCTCCTGACCCGACGGCCGTGGCAAGCAGCAATAGATCGCCGCACAGAACACATTAAATGTATGATATTCCAGCTCTCTGCACATTTAGAATCCTTAGATTTATACTTGATATCACTTTCATGATGAAATGCATTAAAATATGTATGTTACATTTTACAGATAAGTCGTTAACTTCATTTAAATAATGAATGCTGTTAATAGTTACACATATGGGGTGGCATGGTGGCAGAGCGGTAGCGCTGCTGTCTCGCAGGTAGTCACGTCCCTTGTGATCCCTGCCTGGAGTTTGTATGTTTTCCTGGTGGGTTTCCACAATGTGCTCAGTTTTCCATCCAAAGACATGAAGGTTTGGTGATTTGGTGAAGCTACAATGATGTTAGTGTACTGTATGTGTGTGCTTGTGTTCACCTTGTGATGACCTGATGCCCTGTCCAGGGATTTTGTTTCTGTCTTGCGCCAATACTTGCTGGAATGGGTGTATCCCCAAATTTATGGATGTAATCATTAAACATCCTTTTCAGAGATATTGTGGCAAGGTGTCCTCTGAATTTAATGGATGTTTCGGGCACACGCGTCGCATCGCCTGAAGTATAAACCTGGCCTTAGGTGCCTTACTTTTCAGCTGACGATCTTGACTAGGGCTTATTTTTGGGGTAGGGCTTATACTACAGAGCAGCTTGAAAATCATACTAGGGCTTATTTCCTGGGACACATGGTAAGTGACTGTTAGGTGAACTTTAAATCTGTAGTATCAATTACACCTAGGTCACAACCTCTGAAGACATACCCCTACAATGGGCATCCGAAACAGTGGCAATTGTTAGAATACAAGATGGCATCCAATATGCAACAAGAAATTCAACAACTCATAAAGGAAAATATAGAATGAAAAAGTAATATCAGAAATCTACAGCTTCAAAACCTCCCACAACAATTATAACATCTTAAAAAATTGGTTGAAATACCCACATTAAAAATATAAACAGAAACTCAAATGTAACACCAGTATGGTCGCACAATAACATTTGTTTTGAGGAAATATTAAATAGCCATTCCTGGTAGTAATAGGATATTTATAGAATCTATATATTGCATTAGAGTGTACTTTCTCCTGAATCCATGCTATTATTCTCAAGTTGTTTCTTTTATCTTACACATCTAGCCTCTAAATAAAACTGGGTCTAAGTCCCATAAGGCCACAATCTTGCTTACTACTCCATCAGTAAATGTTTGGTAAAGACCTTTTTAAATAAATGCCACCTGAGACTCCAAGCATTACAACTTCCCATCTAATCTCAAAGATGGAATGTTACTTGCAGCTCTAAACTGGCAAGGGACAAGTGAGTGTGAGTGCATGCATGAATGGGCGATGAAGAGGACTATACCCTCCTATCCAAGTCTGGTTTCAATCTTATGTTTAATGCTGATGTAGCAGCCCTAAAACAATTTGAAATGGGATAAAGATTAAAATGTGGGTAAAATGACTATAATGGGGATCACATGTTTATTTATTTGGAATGTCTAGCACAATTTCTTTGTTAAAGTTTCTTTGTGCTGCACACCAGGTACACCAATTTTCAAAATATTCAACACCCAGGCAGATATGGTGCAGTCCCCCTAGGAAATGACCATCTATCTGCCGCAGCCATGGGTTACGTGGGCATCCCCTTGGCCTGGTCCAGCCACTCATGTCCTCAACAATGAGGATCCTGCAAGCTTGAACACCCACAGGGAATCACACCTCATGGCCGTAGAACCGTAACAGATGCTCCTTCACAATGCAGGTAGTGTGTCTCATTCAGGACTCCATGAGCAATCGCTCGTTCAACATAAAGTCAAACCAGCGGTATCCAAGGATTCTCCAAAGAGACACAATACCAAAGAAGTCCAGTCTTCTTCTCAGGTCACCAGATAGCGTCCATGTCTCACAACCATATAGCAAAACAGGAAGTACCATGACTCTAAACACTTGGACCTTTGACCTTTAACAGAGCTATGGGGAGTACCACAATCCCCTTTCCAGCAACCTCATGACCCTTCATGCTCTCCCAATCCGTCTACTAACTTCATAGGGAGAGCCACCAGAGACATGGATGTCACTGCCTAGGTAAGTAAACCTCTGGACTAGGCCGACATTCCCTCCGCAGACAGACACACTGCTGATGACTGTGCCCAAAAGGTCATTAAAGGCCTGGATCTTGGTTTTTATCCAGGACACTCGCAATCCCTCAAGCTCAGACTCATCACTCAGTCTTTCGAGAGCCCTGATCAGAGCCACCATTGATTCTGCGAAGATCATAACATTGCCAGGAAAATCAAGGCCAGTCAATCTTTCTTCACCAACAGATGCCCCACAGCTGCTGGACTCCATTACCCTGCCCAACATACAGCCCATGCAAGTATTGAACAGAGAAGGAGCAAAAACACACCCCTGACAAACCCCAGAATCAACTGGGAAAAATGCAGAAGCTCTGCCTCCACTCTTCACAGCACTCACAGTACCAGTGTACAGGCTGATCATTATATCCAGCAACTTCGGGGGATGTCACAAAGTTGCAGGATGTCCCACAGGGCAGCTCAATCAACTGACTCAAACACTTTGCGAAAATCGACAAAGGCATTTGCAATTTGCTCAGTGAGAACCCTCAGTGCCAGGGTGTAAAACTAGACTGCTCCAGTCACTGATAGGTGAGCAAGCTATCATGGATCCTATTAAGGATGTCCCTAGCAAGGACCTTACCCAGCACAGAGAGCAGTGTTATTCCCTTGTAGTTGCTGCAACCTAGGAGATCACCCTTCTCTTTCCAGATAGGGACAACAAGTCCTGTTTTCCATTTGGTTGGGATAGATAGATAGATAGATAGATAGATAGATAGATAGATAGATAGATAGATAGATAGATAGATAGATAGATAGATAGATAGATAGATAGATAGATAGATAGATAGATAGATAGATAGATAGATAGATAGATAGATAGATAGATACTTTATTAATCCCAATGGGGTGACATTCGTCTCCCAAATGGAAGCAAAGCTGAAAATGATGAAAGCTGAAAAAGCTGAAATTTGCAGTTTAACCTCACGTGAACAAGGTTTTCCTACATGAACTTCAGTTTCACCACAGGTGCCAGAGATGTTTATTGCCGATAGATTCCATATGTATATACTCATTCATAAAGAGCAAAATGAAATGTGTGGGTACATCAGGTTAAAGCTACTGCCTCGCAGACTTCTATCATTCAGTTCATGGTCTGGTCACAGACTGTGTAGAGCTATTTTCTAAATACATTCCAGTTACCTGCTGCATCAGAAGGACATGTAACATTGAAAAAGTTAGCATGCTGTGTGCAGGTGTGGTTCTATGTTAGTGTGCCCAGATTTTGTTCCTTCCTTGCTCTCATTATAGTCTCTTTACAAACCTGTCAGACTGAGAAAATCAATGGACTGAAGGAGTACTCAGCGATAGTAAGCATAATGAGCAGTAGCTCTTGACAACCATCTAGTATTACAGGAAGAGTTTTCAGTTTGACCAAATCTGCTAAATCCTGTCCTGCAGTTAAACTGTGAACAGCAGTGATGAAACAGGAAAGTTTTGTGAAACTCACACTAAAATATGTTTCACAGGTGATTTTGCAATTGTGAAACACACTAAGAAGAGTTTTTTGGATTTTTTGGGAGTGGAAAACAAGGAATGCTGCCCCTAAAGCCTCATTCACACTTTTGTATTAACCTGTGGCTTTTTCTACAGTTCTAATCTGCAGCACACCATTAACGCTATTTATGACTCTTGTTCACATCATCATGGAAGAGCACAGTACGTTTTTTTTTTTAAGTGTGACATGCTTCATATTACACACATATTGTGCCCATTGCAGTGTTTTCTCGTCAGGAAACCTTATTACACAGTAAGCAGATGCACACCCCTATCTCCAAACCATTTTTTGTGTCAATGGCATGGTTTTTAGAGGAAGCAAAACACAATTTGTATCACAATTTACAAAGTGGAACACCATTTTTCATTGGGAATTCAATTTTGTGAGGTAAACAGTATATGAAGCAGGTGTTCATTGAGGAGAATCATGTCCCATGAAACCCGAGCTGACCCATACATGAGCTTCAAGCTCTGGTCTTTCTCACCATACAATGCAGGAAAAGCAACGCTTCTCCAATTGACAGCTCTTCGTTTGTAGCAGGCTGATTGACAAGAGTGCCTTTTACAAAGACAGTCTGAATAATTACAGGTTCACGGTGGCGCAGTGGGTAGCGCTGCTGCCTCGCAGTTGGGAGACCTGGGGACCCGGGTTCGCTTCCCGGGTCCTCCCTGCGTGGAGTTTGCATGTTCTCTCTGTGTCTGCGTGGGTTTCCTCCCACAGTCCACAGGTTGGCGATTCTACATTGGCCCTAGTGTGTGCTTGGTGTGTGGGTGTGTTTGTGTGTGTCCTGCGGTGGGTTGGCACCCTGCCCGGGATTGGTTCCTGCCTTGTGCCCTGTGTTGGCTGGGATTGGCTCCAGCAGACCCCTGTGACCCTGTGTTCGGATTCAGCGGGTTGGAAAATGGATGGATGGATGGATAATTACAGGTTATATCATTACCTTAGGATAAGAAAACATACTCTCACTGCACATCCAGTCATTTATATAGGTTAAAGGAGAACTATTTGACTGAAATGGATTATTGGGAAACAAAGGTATGAAAAAATTCTTATTTATGCTTGTGTAATATCTAGTGTTTGGCAAATAAATGAAAGAATCTAAGTATGACAGGATATTAAGAAACAGGGTAAGGGTGAAAGAGCCAATGAGAGCCCAATACTCTCAAGAAAGTTTCTGATTACTGCACACTCTTGTAATGGTGTATGCAGCCTTAAGAAAATCTTCTCATACTTAATCATTCATACATTAAGACACCTCTCTATTTTCATTTCTTTAGGATGATTGTTACTTTTCATAGTGTTAATATTAACTCTTTGGGGTTTGATTTGTTTTCAATTTTTCTTTTTTTTTTGTTATAAATTGATCTATTTGTATGGAATGATTACAATAAAATTAATAAAAATTAAAAAAAAATATATATTAACTCTTGAACCGTATAGATGGGTCCACATTTATAAGAGTTACTTTGCCACTTATAGGAGTTAATTTAACATCTATAATTTTGTTGCGTTAAATTGTTTTTATTAGAGAAATTATTATTTTCTGTCACAAAAGTCTTTATGGGGTGATCTTAAAAAGTGGATGAGGCTCAGTGTTTAGTCACAGGCTCGCACACAACATGGGCCATCTCAGTTTACAGATTTGCACTGTGGTAACAGTTGGTCAACAGCAGACTCACAATGTTTGGATTACAACGGCCTTCAGAGGCAATATCTTGTTGGCCTAAGCTAAAAGAGGTTCTAGGCCTTGGCTGAGCAGCTAGTAATTCTGAACACTGTGAGCGGAGCACCCCCTGGTGCTGTCCACTGAGATCTCTGTCTCTCTCACTGAGTCCCCACCTTACTGCATGACTCCACCACCTCCACAGTACAAATATACAAACAGATGGCTTGTGGTGTGAGTGAGTCGACAACAAAACGCTCCTTTTGCTGGTAACACCCCAATGGAACAACAAGTGAGAAGTCCAAAATAGCCTAAAATTAAGGTTAAGCTGCATAAGATATGTCTGTTCGAACAAGGAGCAGTGTAGATAAATGCAAGTAAAAAACTGATAGGCAAATAAGTCTGTGAGAGGTAGCTGTGATGGATATCATTTGACATGAAGGGCTCAGTTTAAATGAACTATTTTAAACATGGGGAGCGTGTGTATCCTAGGGTACCATTGGTTTGACTTTGTGTAGAATGAGCGGTTGCTCATGGACTTCCGAATGAGGTACATTACCTACATCAGTTACAGCACTACGGCCATGTGGTGCATTTCCTCGAGGCTGATCCAGCTCTTAAGATCCTCATTGTTGGGGACCCGAGTGGCTGGGCCAGGCCAAGGGTTCGCCCATGTAACACCTGGCTGTGGCAGATAGACGGTCATTTCCGGAGGGTGGGACTGGACCACGTGTCTACCTGGGGGTTTGCCAACTGGGATCCAGAGTTGTTTCGTCATGTAGTGGGTGCAGCAACATACTGTACTAATGCATGCTCTCCAACTTGACTTGACTTGGGAGTGTGTTGACACATTTACCACTCTTCACACAGTATAGGACCTTTGTGTCTTTTTGCAAAAAGAATCGGCTACAATTTTTTTTAGAACCAAGGACCTGGTTATTGACTTTTGCTGCACCAAATCAAAAAGCTAATTAAAAAAGCAGGCTCAGTTACGGGATTCACTCTGAACCACTGGAGGTCATAGCAAAGGAGAGAATTAAAACTGAATGCCACTATGAAGAATGCTTTCTGTTGTTTCTTTGACACACTAACACTGAGGACTTTCAGACAACAAATTATTCAAATGAAGTATGTCAAGAAACTACTGGGGCTCCTTTATATCAACAGCAATACGTCTTTATAGTGCCTTACTGTGACTGTTCTCTTATTTGTAGCGAAGTCAGAATTATTTTTGTCCTGTTTAGTATTTGGGTGTGATTTTGAGGGGGGCTGGTGTTATGTTGTTTGTTACATTTCTTGAACTTCTGCAAAACAAATAAAACACTCTATCTATCTTTCTTTCAATCTATGTTTTATCCGTCTGTTAGAAGTTTGCTTATACAGGCTAAATATCAGAAAGAAATTAACCTTTAATTGATTAAAAAAACAAATGTATTTATAAAGATATTATCCCATTTTTATAGGAAATCAAGGTTGTTAATTTTAGCTTGTGTTCGATTCCAGTGGAAAACCCCACAGATATGGAGAGAACACACCAATTCCTCAAAAACAACAGGGTGTGGGATTCAAACCCAGGATACTGTTGCCCACTGTGCTACTCAAATTAAAAGCAGTAAGACAAAAAATGAAAGGCATAAGCAAACAGCTTAAAAGCAAAATCTAGACAAAAATTTCTCAACAATACAAGATGTAGACTATTATATGAATAAAGCATTCCAGATAATGCAAGACCACCAGAGAATTCCCTGTAGAGAAGAACCCAGAAGTATTGTGTTTCAGAAATGCAGCAGAACAGGCTGTGAATCAAAGGCACCCCACTGTGAAATAAAAGTCACTCACAAGGTAAAGCACTTGGTAAATGTGAATGGCATACAAGAGGACCAATGTGTATATAAAGGGAGAGGAAAAATCAGCCAGTGTCTCTGTAAAGTTCATCTTCATTGACAACAGGGTTTAAACAGTGAAGAAATAATTTAGAAAAATAATCCTAACATATTCCCAAAGGATAGGACAATTAGGCACACTAAAATACTTCTGCAGACACAAAGTAAAAAGCAAAACTAGTTGTAGGTTAGTAAAGGAAAGAAAGTTTGTAATTATAAATCATAGAAGCACACTTCATCATTAGCAGACAATGATATGGGCAGAAAGACAAAAAGGAAATGACAGAGTACCATCAAAACGGAAGACACAGTGCCAGTGGGAATTACAAGTCAAGTCATATTGCTCATTAAGCTGTTTAAGGCCCTCACAGGTACACACATTCAATTTCAAGTTCTAGAATATTTCCTGCTCTCAGATGTGTTTAGACAATTTGACAAATTAGAATCAAATTTAAGTTAGCATAGTCTCTGGAAATTCAAAATGTACATTTGCAAGTACTTTAAACTTTCGTTCAAACATATGTAGTACAATCACTGTAGTGACTGTGGCAGGATGGAGCAGAGCATGGCACCCTCATGCTGGCTCACCAACAGATTAAAGCAGATGAGGTGACTAAGGTACAACATTCCGCTCCATAAAGCAAAGCTGACCATAATAATGAAATATCAAGACATGCAACACAATTTATGACTTCTGCCCCACCCCATCATGTGACTGCTGCACAATGTTACAAGTTTTACATAGCATCAGACAAGGTAGGATGGGCCAAGATCTACAGGCAGGCCTAAAGAAGGACAAGGAGTAGAGCTATTTTCTGGCTCACTTCTGACAAAAGACTCTTGAATACAAATATTTTAAAATATGTAAAATATTTATATACTATAAATATAGAAAAACATTTTTGAAATGCTTTCAAAAACACTGAAGTACAATATGATGACCCATTTTCAATTCCACACTAAAGATGATAAGTATTTGATGTCCTTCATGTGTATTTGTTGGATTGTCTGCTTACTTAGACCTCCTTAGTAATTTGAAAGTGTCACAATCTCTAGATGTTGAAGTTTCCTTTGTCTCATTGTCTGCAGTTTTTAAAAAGAAGTTCAATTTATACTTCTTCTCTTTCTGTGAGATGCTGTCCAAAGCTTCTAAATTGAACTAAACTGGTGATATTAAGGGTGCAATGGTACTTAAGAACAGGAGGCTGAACTTTATGTCAAAATAATGGAAACATTCTCTTTATGAAAGAAGAAAAAGCTTTGTTACTGTTAAGAATTACAGACTCCTGTATAAATTAGGTTTCAATTTCTGCTTCAGTTTTCAATCTTTGCCACTGTGATATTAAATTAAAAATATATGTATATTTGAACCTTTTGGAGAGGTGGCATTTCTAATAAAAAAAAATTACATCATACTTTATTTTTAAAATCTGCATGATTTTTTGTTGGAATATGATCAAGGATAATTGAGGATAATACTTTATTAGTCTAAAATTAGTCACACTAGATTATAATAACAGTTTAGCAAGAAACTAAGCCCACAAACAATAATAATAATGCATTTAGCCTAACCCCTTATTATTTTCTAAAGAAAACTGTTTGCTATGCATTTCATCCAACTGGAATACCCTCTGAACTAACTTAGTGCAAGCAGCACTCGATTAGAAGCTTCTCCATGTAGGTTTGTTTAAATTTTGTGGAGGGACTGATCTAAGTTTGGGATCAGCTATAAACTTGCTGTTTCCTTTTCCTTATGTGAAACTGTATACAATATAATAAGACAAATTTAAATCTTCTGGGACAAAAATAAATAAAAAACCATACCAATATAATTATACCAAAAGATGGATGGAGAAGAACTAAAATACAAGCAACTGTGTATCATGGACTGAGAGTATTAAACATTACAAGAAAGCTATTAATAAGGAAATGACACAAAATTAATTGATTTAACTGATTAAACAATACACACATTTTCTTTGTAACAGTGGCTACTTCATCAAATGGGAAACCTGAACAACATACAATATACAACAGAAGATTCTCAGAGTCACTTAATCCAAACCTGATAAGGTCATGCTAGGTTCCAATCTTGTCTTATTTTACTTTAGTGATGTATGTCTATATCAGTTTCTACTTGGGTTAATTGCTTTTATTTTATTTATTTCACTTTTATTTTGAAATGGCTCTTCTTTTAGTTAATTTTATTAACTGTTTTGCGTTAATTTAATCCTGTTTGTTTTTTATCTGTCTTGTTTAATGTAGAGCCCAGTGACATCATGCTACAATCAACAAAGGGTTATTCCTCAGCTTATGTGTATTTTCTATTTTCTTGTTATTTTTACATTTTTTATGTTTTATGTAATTTCTGTAATGTTTATTATTTCGTATTATGTAATGTTTCTTTAAATGTATACATGGGTGGGGCCTCCATGATATTACACCTGAGGGCTCACCTACCACCTTTATATTCTAGCAGATGAGATGGCTTCCCTCAGGCTCACACTGAGTGTTGTAGGAGGTGATCAGGAGTTTTGCTTGCCTTTAACATTTTCTTGTTTATTGGATTTTTCTTGCTTTTGTTCTTGGAATTGCTCTTTGATTTTGGATTAGGATTCGTTAGTTTTTGGTTCTCTTTAAGCAAATCCTTTTTGCCTTCTATTTTTGCCATTTTTCTGTTTTTTTCTTTTTAGTTCTTCTTCAATGAATTCTCAGTTTACGTGTTTTAGGTTATCTCAACAAATCAGAAGCCACACCATCTCTCGTACACATTTTTTGTATATTTCTGGAGCATTTGTGATATTTTGAACTTTTAAAGCCAACTCCCCATTTATGTGCCTACTTTTAATAAGCCTTACACCCTTTCTGGCATCCTGCACGCAGTTTGAGTTAAAATATTGAAACGCTACTTAGAGCTCCTTGGGTCTCAGTTTAATCGGTAATGCTGCAAATTATTTCTTTGTCTTTGGTATCCAACCTCTGAGATGGTCTGTAACCTTAATGTGAGTTTTGAAGTTATTGCTTGTTTTCGTGACGTGTTTTCTCTTTTTATGAGAGTTCTGTTTTAGAGAATTTAATTGCTTCACACTTTGGGTTTTTCTCTCCTTTGTGTTACTGTTGAACAGTAAAAATATTGATTGTAAAACAGTGCACAAAACGGCGAGACCCCTTGAAAAACATTGAATAAAATGACATTACAAAAATAAAAATATAAATTAACAATATAAATAACAAAATGAATTCATGAAAAACAATCAAAAAGGTACTTAAATGGTTCCTGATAATTTACAAAAGTCCTGAATGTGCTTTATATTTGTATAGTAGTCGTGGGAAGCCATTGTCGATACAAACTATTTGAATAGTTTCAGTCCAGCTTTTCACTCTACGGTGAAAAGGGACAGTTTGCACACTCAGGTCATACAGCTTCCTAACAGCCGCTCATTCACACGTTAGTCATGATAACCACTTCATTAATATATATGCTGTTGGGATTGCAGTACTGCTACTAGAGGCCTTCATGTAGAAATCTCATTGAACTCTGTAGCCATGACAATTAACTTGAACTTTTGATGTTATTGAAAACAGATTTCATTTTGGACTATTAATATTACTATATGTCAGTCTGTCAGGCATTCATGTTTTAGGTAGTTCAATTGGTAGTTATGTCATTTGTACCAAGTACAGATATCACATGGTAGACATCATTCCTGTCTGCAGTTAAACTGGCATCTGCCTGTGGCAGAAATGAATATTGTTTCTTTATATATACTGTATATTAACATGGTAAGATACCATATGAAAACATAATTTTCAGTTTTACATAAAAGTGAGGGATACTTAGCTGTACTTAGCAGTTAAAATATGTCTCCTGGGGTACCATCAGTAAACTGCTTTAATAAATTAAAACCTGAGATGGGATGTTGGGAATTATGGGCATGCAATTCTTCCATCCATCCATTATCAAGCCCACTTAATCCAATGCAGGATGAAAGAAGCTGGTGCCAATCCCTGCTACACTGACCAGAAAGCAGGACACAATTCTGGTAGGGTAACCAGAATCGACAAAAGTCAGAAGGCATGAATATTCCTTTCATAGGCATTACCTTTGATATCTGTTATGTATGGGTGTGTATTTATGTGTATGTTACATTCTATTGTCAATTTTAACTTTTGTATGTATTTTCCATTTTGTTTGGCATATCAAAAACATTTATAGTAATAAAAAACATTTGCTGTAATGCATTTTACTACTACAAATGTTTGTGATGCACCATCTGCTGGAATTACAAATTTCAACCCATCTTACGTGTGTAGCACTGCTAGTATAATAATATTTACATGATTCCAGATGTCTAATAAGACCAAAATAATTATACCAAAATGATCTCTGGTGACAGGTGCCCTGTCCAGGTGTTGTTTCTGCCTTGTGCCTTATGATTACTGGGATAGGCTCCAGCTGCAACGCAATCCAACCATAGATAAGCAGGAAAGGAGGACAAATCGATGGATAGATGACATCAAATGTTCCAAAACCTCCAAATATAATAATGAACATTCCAGAAAAAAAGTCACTGTAGTAAACAGAGACTTTAGAGAATCAAGGAGGGTTTATCTGAAATAGTATGGAATGTCTCCTTCATATCTTCATTAAAATTCAAGATGAAGATGAATTTTTTTTAGGACTGCTGG
Organism: Erpetoichthys calabaricus; assembly: GCF_900747795.2. Classification (NCBI taxonomy): domain Eukaryota; kingdom Metazoa; phylum Chordata; class Cladistia; order Polypteriformes; family Polypteridae; genus Erpetoichthys; species Erpetoichthys calabaricus. The sequence goes on from NC_041403.2 coordinate 123,124,681, forward strand.
TTTGGATGTTCCAAATGGAAAACCTCCTGTTGGGTATTAACATTATATAACATTCTCAAATCTGCTTATTTCACTTCAGGGTCATGAGGGGGGCATTCTCTCTCCAGCAGCATTAGGAAGAAAGTGTTATGTTAGTCTGTTTTTCCTGATTTTTTTTGATGATCAATAAATATTTCCTGGAGTTTTCCTTATTTTCTATGACGGTTTTTAACATGAAGAAGTCACATTTGTTTAGTACTTGTGTTTTTAGAGTTATTTTATTTCACTGTTTATTTTTTAAATTACCACAATGCCATTTTGTTTTTCTTGTAGGTAAATCATTGTTCAATATTGTGAATTTTCTCAAAACCTTTCTCACAGGTGTTTAGTTTCTGACATTGAACATATGCGTATTGAGTTTTAACTCTTATTTTTTGGATTTGATCCTTCACTAGTTCACTGATTACTTCTCATCTATCGCTCCATCCTGTTCACCAGCAGTCTGCCCCAAAACTTCTACTGGGGCAGTACACTAGGTAGGAGACACCAGCCCCATATACACTGACAATGAATGAATGAATGAATGAATGAATGCATTAGAATTATACATTATTCTTCAATACTTTTTTTTTTTCATTTGAGATTTTATTATTTTTAGTGTAACATTTTGAATTCTAAGGCAACACCACTTATTTTTGTATGAAAGCACCAGTCTCTATGATGCAGGTGTCAGTTCTTAAAGGATATGTCTCTTTAAGTCACATCACGTGATGGTATTTAAGTCAGTGCCTCAGTGTCCAAGTTTATGTCTATCACCTAAAATCTTTTTGTGCATTTTCTTTTTTGTTCTTTCTGGTTTGCCAGATTCCTGGCAATGTTCTCTAACAATTTGATTTTGGTTTAAGTATTGGCTGTTGTTATATGATGGTTGGATTCCTGGCATTGACCTCTCCTTGTCTTGAGACAAAAATTTAATCTCCCATTTCTTTCTGTAGTTTTGCCTTTGAGGTCTGCCAATTTACATCTCTGGAAGAACACAATGATTAAATAAACAGCTGCAGTTGAGACAAAGTATGTTGATATTTGAACCTGTATATTAGTATTTATAAATGCTGTGATGTATTTAAATGCTGTATGGTTTGTATTTTAATACCGTAATTAATATTTATATATTTTTGTCAGCACTCTGAGCCTTCCTTCTGTTATGCTCAAGATGGCCATTCATACTAATTACCTACTGGAACAGTTGGGAATTGCTGAAGAATCCCAGCTTTGAGATCAGACAGCATAACGGCAGTGCATGAAAATTCAGTGGCCACATGACTCAGAATTATGAAATGATCTAGAAAAGACTTATGGACAATAGTAGAAACTAAAGGCATATTGAAACAGATGTTAGACAACAAAAATTGATAGTTTATAATACTTTATTGCTCATAAGGCAGAAAAGCAAGGTCAACTGAAGACAGTAAATCCAAACACACTGGCAGAAGGACAAAACTAGTAAGTCCGACATAATGAATTGTTTGGCAACATGGCAAAATGGGGAAATGAGAGGCATGTTGTATGTAACAGGGGATTGTGGCACAAAATACGCACCCAATTCTATAGAATGAAGCATTATGTTGGAATTAATTGAATTTAATAAGAGCAAAACTACTGTATCAATGATCAAATACTTTTCAGAATAGGCACGATTTAAATGGTTTTGAATATTTATTCCTTTAATGGATAGGTAAGTAAGTATGTCTGGCGTCACATTCAGTCTTGTGGTCTCTAGAGGGTGCTATTCAACCAAACTCAACTATCAGACAAATCAGCAAATCAGCAAAAATAATTAAAAAAAAAATCTATTCCTTTACGCAAGATTTTTACTGGGTCAGTAAGTAAGTATGTCCAGTAATCCTATATAAGTTATTTAACAGCAAACATATACACAGTGGCCCTTTGTGAGAAGACCTTGGGTAGTGTGGGCTTTGGAAAACCTAATTAAATACTCCACTGACCCAATGTGGGGGATGTTACAAGAGGCCCCTTAACAAAGTTTTCTTAGTGCCTCAAAATGGGTTAATAGCTGGCAGTACAAGTTCATTGAGCCCCTCATTGGCCTAGTGATCGTTTGCACCCCAAAGTTTCCCTCTTTTTAATGTTGTCACAGAGTAAGTAATGCAGCAAATTAGTATTTTAGTTGGTTTTAGATTTTGATTGTAGAAGTATAACAGTTTGAATGACTTCAAAAAGTATCCTTTTTATACTGGCTAAAATTGCACATTTTATGTATGTTTGGTAAGGCGTTCAGGGTTGTAGCACCACAAAATAAATGAATGAATGAAGAGAAAGAAAGAAAGAAAGAAAGAAAGAAAGAAAGAAAGAAAGAAAGAAAGAAAGAAAGAAAGAAAGAAAGAGCTGGACTAGTAACAATACATAAATGAAAAGGCATTTTGTGTTTTGTAAGAATAAATAGTTTTAAACCACTTATTCATTAAAGAATTATAAATATTCATACGTACACATAATTTAATTAATAAAAAAAAGAATACAAACACTAAAAAAATTATCAACAGAGGCGCAATGGTAGTGCTGGTACCTCACAGTAAGGAGACCAGGGTTCACACCCCTGGTTTTCCCCATGTCCATGTTGATTTAATTCAGGTGCTCTACACAGCCCGAAGTCCAAAATCATGCAGGTTAGATGAACTGTTGGTGCTAAACTGGCCAGCCAGAAGAGTGGGGATGCTTCTCTGCATGCCGAAAATGCCTAAAAATGGAAGATTTGCCATCTTAGCCAGTCAACATTTAGACCCCTGTCTGAAAAGACATGCTCAACACTTTTGTACAATGTGTTTCGTCTTGCTTTTCATCAAATCATACACTGTTGGTCTTCAGTTGCTCCAACTCTTTATGTTGTTTCTGCCTTCTTTATTATAATACTAGGGAGCTTTGCCCCTTGCTCACTTCGCTTGCCAACCCTTTCCTCCCTCACCTGCGCTTCACGCCGTTGTGAAGAGGGAGGCTGAACGCACCCCAAGGAGATGCATCCGCTCCTCTGAAACCAAGCTTAAACGGTGATACAATGGGATGCAGATAATATTTTTTTAACTCCTCTCTGCTCGATCAGCTGTTGGCTTGCGGCTGCTGTTTTGCCGTGTGATCTGCACTTTGCTCTCCCACCCCTTTCCTCCCCCCCGCCAGCACTACGAGCTGTTATGCTGCATGATCTGAACTTCGCTCGCATACCAATTCCCCTCCCAATTGTTTTTTTTTTAAATTTATTTATTAATTTTATTGTAATCATTCCATACATATAGATTAATTTATAACAAAAAAGAATTGAAGACAAATCAGACCCCACCCTTGAGAAGGAGAGCTTAGCCAAAGGAGAATTGCTTAAGGCTTTTAATAGGGCAAAAAATAAAACAAAAGAAAGGAAGAAATATATACATGTAAATAAACAAAAAAAAGAGAAGGGAAATAAATGCAGTAATAATTATTTCTCTTATTCTAAAATATTATTGATTAGATCCTGCCAGGTTTTGAAAAAATTCTGTACGGATCCTCTAACTGAGAATTAGATTTTTTCCAATTTCAAATAATATAAAACATCGGTTTCACACTGACTTATCAGAGGAGAGTTAGGATTCTTCCAATTTAACAAAATAAGTCTGCGTGCCAAAAGTGTAATGAATGCAATCACCGTTTGTTTGTTCTTCTCCATTTTAAACCCATCTGGAAGAACACCAAACACAGCTGATAATGGGTTAGGAGGGATTGTGACACCAAGGGTGTCTGAAAGGCACTTAAAAATTTTGGTCAAAAATGGTGTTAATTTGGTGCAGGCCCAAAACATGTAACCCAGTGAGGCAGGAGCTTGGTTGCAGCGTTTGCAGGTTGGATCTTGCCCTGGAAATATTTTGGACAGTTTTAAGCGAGACAGATGAGCTTGATATATAATTTTGAGTTGAATAATTCTATGCTTTGCGCATATGGAGCTCGAGTGAATTCTCTGCATTGCTACCTTCCACTCCTTTTCTGATATATTGATTAAGAGATCTTTTTCCCAATGTTCTCTTGGGTCTTTGAAAGGTAGGGACTCTAATAAGATTTTATATAATGCGGAAATGGTGTCTAATTCTTCGAAATTGAGCAGTATTTTTTCCAGCATGGTGGAGGGTACGAGGTGAGGAAAATCGGGCAGTTTCTGTTTAACAAAGTTTCTAATTTGAAGATAGTGAAAGAAATGTGTAGCTGGGAGGTTGAATTTGGAATGTAATTGTTCAAAGGATGCAAATATGTTGTCTATATAAAGATCTCTCAGCATTTTAATCCCAAATATTTTCCAGGTATTAAAAACTGGATATGTTTGTGAGGTTTGAAAGAGGTGGTTCTCCTGCAGGGGTGCCTCAGATAAAAGATTTTCCATCTTAAAATACTTTCTAAGTTGGTTCCATATTCTGAGTGAGTAAAGCACAATTGGGTTATTAGTATATTTGTGATAACTCGCATTTATTGGAGCGCAGAACAGGGAGTATAAAGAAGTACTACAGGATTTCACTTCTATTGTGGACCAGGCTTGTGTATGTTCATTTATTTGTGTTCAGGTTTTTATAGCTTGCCCAGTAATAAAACTGAAAATTAGGTAAAGCCATGCCACATTCTACCTGAGGTCTTTGAAGGGTCGCTCTTCGGATATGTCGGTGTTTTGAGTTCTAAATGAATGAGGTTATTGTTGAGTCTAATTGCTTAAAAAATTATTTATTGATATATATTGGAATGTTTTGAAAAAAAAAAGAAGTTTAGGAAGGATATTCATCTTAACAACGTTAATTCTTCCGGCTAGAGTGAGATGAAGGGTTGACCATCTATGCAAGTCTTGCTTAATTTTTTCCATACAGACGGCAAAATTTTGTTGATAAAGACCTTTATGTTTATTTGTGATATTTACCCCTAGGTATTTAAACTGATCTGCTATGGTAAAAGGTAGGGTAACCAATCTAATATTATATGCTTGTGAATTCACTGGAAAGAGTATACTTTTATTCAAATTAATTCTGAGACCAGATATCTTTTGAAATTCTGTGAGTGCTGTTAAAACTGCAGGCACAGTGTTTTCTGGGTCTGATATATACACTGTATAAAACCATATCATCTGCATATAGAGAAATGTTCTGTTCCAGTCCTTCTCTGATAATCCACTTTATCTGATAAGAATTTCGACAGTGGACCGCCAGTGGTTCAATGGCGATTGCAAATAGCAGTGGTGACAAGGGACATCCTTGTCTGGTGCCACGTTCTAGCTTAAAGTAGTCTGAACAAATGTTGTTAATACAAACTGAAGCTTCTGGATTGGTATACAGTAGTTTGATCCATGCACAAATATTCGGGCCAAACCCAAATTTCTCCAATGCAGTGAAAAGGTAGTTCCATTCAATCATATCAAATGCTTTTTCTGCGTCTAATGATAGTAATATCTCTGGGGTGTTTGACTTTGCTGGTGAATATATTACATTAAACAGGCGTCGGAGATTGGAAGATAAGTGTCGGCCTTTAATAAATCCAGTTTGATCCTGTGATATTACCGAGGTCTGCCCTCCCCTCCCAATTGTGAAGAGTGTGGCTGAATGCACACCAAGGTGACGTCGGTCGCTCATCTGAAAACAAACTTAAATGGTGATACATTGGGAAATAAGTAACAGTTGTTTTTTTTTACCTACTCTTTGCTCGATCAGCTACTGACTTGCTGCTGCTTTCGTTCCACGTGATCAGCATTTCCGACAGCGAGTCAAACGTTTAAAAGGCTGTAAAGCACCTGTCCTTTTGTGCTCAAACATTATTTGATCTCTTTTCGCTTTTCCGTTATTTCACCGAGTAATATTTTCCTTTTGTTTGTGCTAATGTGATCTTTACACTCATTTTTTTGAGACTTTCATATTTTCCTACTTCCATTATCTCTAACCTGCTCTGCATTTGTATCACGGGACTTGTTTACAAAGGTTGTAAGTATGACGTGACGTGCCTGTCTCGCGGGATGTGAAACTGTCTCTCTTCAAAAGATCACGTCTCATCGCAGGAAGAAAGTCTCGAACCAAGATTTTTTTAAATAATAGAGATATATGTATTCATAGGCTTCATGTGAAATAGGTAAAGAGAAATATAATCACCAATGTAATCACAAATATACAGTGCATTACTGAAAAACTAATACCTGAGTATTTTAAACATTTTGCAAACTACTGCATGTCATCATCTCAGAAACAGCTTTTTGAGATAAAAATGTCTATAATATTTTGTAAAATATTATATTATATTGTAATAAGGTTAAAAACATTTTTCAAAGAATGTTTACCATCCAATATTAAAAAAAAATATTCACACTGCAGCAAAGTTTCATCACATTGTCCAGTACCTCAAATGTTCCCCTGTTGAGGCGGATGTTCATCTCCCATGAGGAATACACGTAAGTATCAAGTTTTGAAGAGCAAGGCTCAAAATAATTAATGACAGTAATTATTAAAACAATAAGGAAAGTAGATAGCATCATGCTGCAGAGAGGCGAATGCTTAAATGGGATTTTTCTAATTACTGAGAACCAGCAATTGTACACATTAATGTTTGAAAGGAGACTCAGCTCCACCAAACAGAGGCAGCCTTCAGTGGAAGTTTATGTCTGACAAGAGCTTTTTGTGTTTTCAGTCTTTCTTGTACTATTAAAGACACTAATAAATTAAAGATACTAAAAATAACAAGTCTAGTTTTGTTCATATTTCATTTATCTTACAATGCTTTTATTATATTTTCATATTGCTAGACATTAAGGTTATTGCTGCTGTTATACTGTATATATTTAGAAGATAGATAGATAGATAGATAGATAGATAGATAGATAGATAGATAGATAGATCTTTATTTGTCCCCAAGGGGAATGTTGGCTTTTATATTATCATTTTATATGAAAATAAGTTTATGGATGATTTGCATATTGAATCTCATTGTACCATATGATGAAATCCATTAAAGTATGCATATTACATTTTAAAGACAGACCATTAACTTAATTTAAATAATGTATACTCTTAGTAATTAAACATGTGATAGTGCGGTGGTATAGTGGTAGCGATGACCTGTCGCCCCATCCAGGGATTGTTCCCGCCTCACACTTGATGCTTGTTGGGAACGGCATAACCCTGGATGGATGGAATAATTAAACATGTATAATGAACATTTTTTCAGTGTGAAGAATCTGTGTTCTAAGCTTACAACAACTGGTTTTTCATTTATTACAGAGTTCATTATGTGGCGATTGGTTATGTGGAGAAAGAAAATGGAAGGACAGGGATTGAGTGTTGTACATTTGACAGAGACAGTACTGCTGCATTAAATGTTCCATTCAGGATTGCGAGTGTCCCAGCTAGCATCTTGCAGGAGGCAGGAACAATCCCTAAAAGGTGGAGGCAAGAACAATCCCTGGACGAGGTGCCAGCTCATTGCTACTGCTGCTCCACCATGTTCCCACATGTTTAATATATGCTTTAATATATTTCATCATGAAAATAATATCAGGTATTCATTGTACTATTCTAAAATTTTCAAAGAGCAGTAATATCATGAATGTAATATATTCTGTGTGGCGATCACTACCCGTGTACTCCTGTCTATGAAAGAGAAAGCCCATTTAAGAAGAAACTATTGATTAATGACTGGGTCAGGGAACACATGCTACTTTAGTTACGATGGGATTTGAGATACTCTAGTAAATTAAACATCTATATTAAGATGAAGCATACAACATTCTTCTTTAATGACAAAATAAACTACAAGATTAAGGTGGAAATTTTGAGATGAAAGTCTACATATCAACCTTTTTTCTCTTCACAGTGTCCCTAATTTTTTCTTTCTTTTCTCCGTTCCCTAATACGCTTCCATATGACAATCTGACGGTGGGCTACAACTCGCCTTTTCACCTCAACTTTGACATCTGACTACTTCTTTTTTATTTCGGGCCCTCTGCAGCTTTCTGAACTTGAACTTTTGAGTGTCTCCGCCACGCTTTATCACTCCATCACTTTCCTTATGTTGCTTATAACACTGCTTAAGTCAACAAATAGTATATATTTCCTTGCCTCCACTTTGCATTTGCTTAAGTTTTTTTCCGTGCTTTTGCCATTGTCTTTTCACAATATCCTGAACATAACAGGCTCTTTATACCGATTTGCATATTCAATGGGGCGTAATTCTGGGTGGAGTCGGCTGGGGCAGCAGCCGCGTGCATGTGCATTACTTTTCACAGTGACTGGGATTTATGGAGATGAAGTGTCGGGAAGTTGGTTTACACACGGTTTTGTGCATTCCATTTTTTTTTGTGCATACGCACATTTTCACTTTTGTTCATATGCCATGTTTCAGTGGGAATTCTATGCACGGAGTTATATTTATGGTCTGAGGTGTATAGACTGAAGAGAAAAGGAGACAGGACTGCTCTTTGTGATGCTCCAGTGTTTCTCATCTCATCTATCAGAGACATGTTCCTTGAGTCTTACAAACTGTGGTCTTACTGACAGAAAGTCTATTATCCAGGACATCACAGACTCATCCACCTACATATCTCTAAGTTATAACAGGGTTGGCTGGATGGTATTGAAGACACTAGCTAAATCAAAAGATGAGAATAAGCCTTGTGGAGCAAATAGATAATTGCATCCTCCACTCCAGTCTATGTCTTATAAGCAAGCTGCAGTGGGTCCATGTAGTCTACCACAAACCAGAAGACTCGTAGAGTCCATGACCAGTCTCTCAAAGGTCTTCATGATGTGAGATCACCTAACCACTGCTTCACTTTGCCATCCTAATAAATATCTGTCTTGATCTAACTGATTGGAAAATGATGAAGATCATTAATTCAATATTACTGTACATATGTTCACCTCTGAGAGACAGTATAACTAAAATACTAAATTAAATTCTCATTAAAGGAAGAGGTCTCATGCTATAATAATAAATCACATTCCTAAATTATATTCAATGTCAAAACTGTTCCTAATTTGTATCTCTAAGATCCTAGGAAGTTACTGTATTTGTATTGTCGCACATGTGGGCTTAGGGGACAGCCAAAGTATCCAACATGGAGCATGAAAACATCAAAAAAATAGTTGGTGATGAACACTAATGCCTTTTCTCTTTCTGCTTACAGCCCCACAGAAGAATAACTAAAGCCTCGTCACTTCCGTTTCCTTATAGATGACCTCACTTCTGCCTCGTCCCGATGACCTCATCCTAGTTCCTACCACCTTAATATAAAACCAACCCATGTATAATTTTCATTTGTCTTTGTTATTTTGCAGATAAAAGAGACCTGTATCAGTCTGAAGTGATTACTCCAAACAACTGCTCCTACCACACTACCACACCCCCTCCTTAAGCCATGAGTGCAGCGATTATTTATTTAAAAACTGGCCATCCGTTTAGAGCCATGGATCCACCATACCACACTATCCTAAAAGCACACATGGACAAAGCCCAATCAGCATAGGTCCGTCACTGTAACCGGAAAACCACCCTCCGGGAATTCCTTCCGGGGGATTGTGTAATGATCCTAGTGCCTACCTCACACTCCAAATTATTGGCCCATTGGCAAGGCCCTAACATTGGCCAAACAACCAAATCGTCTGCTGACCAAGCAATTTTATCATATAAACCTGCTGAGACAGTGGAAGGAAAGGGAAGCGGACGTCTTCTCTGGACAGCTTCATTCCCTCATCATTCAAAAACATTTCCTTAATCTAAACACTAATTTGACACAACACCAAAGACAGGAAGTGGAAACAGTAATCCTGTTCGTACCAGAGATAGTGAACGAACAACCAGGACGGGCTTCTCTGATTGGGCATTACGTTGTCACTGAACCAAGGGTGGTTGTCTGAAAATGTCCTTACCAACTTCCCGAGGCCAAAAGAGTTGTAGTTGAACTGGTAAAAAAACATATGTTGGACACAGGAATAACTGAAAAAAGCCATAGCCAGTGGTCCAGACCAATCATGTTGGTCTTCAAGCCTGACAGGAGTTGGAGGTTCTGTAATGACTTTGGACGCCTCAATCAGGTATCTAAGTTTGATGTGTACCTGATGTCTTGAGTTGGTGAACTCTTCAAGCAGCTAGGCAACGCTCAATATTAGATCACTTTAGATATGACAAAAGGGTACTGGCAAATCCATTTAACAGGTTCCACAAAGGAAAAATTCTGTTCAGTACCCCTAGTGGTCACTGGAATTACAGGGTCCTCCCATTTGGTCTGCACGGGGCACCCGGAACATTTCAGTATCTGGTGGATAGATTGTTTCAATGCCACATTGTGCCGCCTAACTAAATAACGTGGTTATCAATTCCAGCATGTGGGAGGATCATCTACTCCAGGTCAGGGCAGTTCTCGCAACACTCGGTAAAGACAGCCTCTCGATAAATCCCAAAAAATGTTTCTTTGGATTATCTGAGGCCAAATATTTAGGTTACCTAGAGGGTGGAGGGACAGTCAGAACACAGTGCTCTAAAATTGATGCCATTATGAAATGGCCCCATCCAGTAAACAAGAGGCAGGTCCAAGCCTTTCTTGGAGCTAGCGAGTTACTACCTCTGGTTTGTGCCTCGGTTTTCAGGGAGAATGCTGATGCCCTTTCTTGTGTCTACGACACAGATGGGTCCTGTCATGTCACATACGTGCGCTTAGGGGACAGCCAAAGTGTCCAACACAGAGCATGAGCACTAATGCCTTTTCTCTTTCTTCTTACAGACCCACGGAAGAATAACCAAAGGCTTGTCACTTCCGTTCCTTTACAGATGACCTCACTTCCGTCCTGTACCAATAACCTCATCCCAGTCCACCTTAATATAAAACCAACCCATGTACCATTTTCATTTGTCTTTGTTATTATGCAGATCAAAGAGATTGGTATCAGTCTGAAGTGATCACTCCAAACAATATACGGGGCAAATCCCCAAATCTTTGTTTTTGTCTGGCTTTAAATTATTCACAGTATTTTTTCCAGAGTAGCACTTGCATCAGCCTACTTTCTGACGATCAACGTTCATTCTATGAAGCCCTACTATCCTTGCTTATATACGCACAGAATCCTGACATAAGACCTCATTTTAGACCACAAAAACAAGCATGCAATGTTTTTTTTAATAGAAAAATGATTCACTAAAGAACCCACTTCCTGTAGTAAATTAATGCATATGATTATGAAAAATAGCTTGTGCAAGATAGATGCAATGGATAGATTACACATCATATCTGTGACATAAAATATACATTCATTATCAGGCTCAAAATTCTGAGGTGGAATACCATCCCCAACGTATCCTTCAATGCAATCCATGCTTAATTAAGTAACTGGATAAAATTGCTAACTCTCTGGAAAAAGGACCAAGAAGCCAAACAAAACAGAGTACCAGCACTTACATGTTTCAATTTCAGCCATGGCAGCGGATTATTGTAACAGAATGAAAACATCAGAATGTTCTAATTATCCTACATATCTGAAACATCACAGAACTCAAAACTCTGCCCCTTTACCACCCCCCACCCACATGCTTGATTAAAAAATAGGGTAAAATTGGCAACTCATTAGGAGGAAGACCAAGAAACCGACCAAAACAGAGAGTACTTCCACTTCAGCCACTGTTGTGGATTATTGTGAGAGAAAGAAAAGACCGGAATGCGTTAAAATTGGAAGATCAAAAAAAAAAAAAAATAACAAACAGGCAACAAGGAATCAAAGGGCAAGACCGTAATCAGAAGTCATGGTCAAAAACAACAGTCAAAAAGTTAAATATAAAACTACCCCAAGGAACTACTTGGAAAATAAACTAACTATGCTATACAAAACAATATGTTGTTTATCTGGAAAGGGGTAATTCAAGCTGACACCAGCACATATTTATTGTGTAGCAATCATAATATCACAAACACAATGGTGGGGTCAAGTGACACAAGTCAAAGGCATTGCATGAACAAATAAAAAAAAAAATGGTGGAGAAATTAATCTTTTCCAAAATGAACCAAAATGAGCATTAGACATCAAATACAAAAGCTACATGTTAAAGAGAAAATCAACACATCAAACACATTCAAAATGTAGCTATGTTATGTTTCAGCTAGGGTGTGCTGCCTCGCTGATATTTGTTTTTGTTATTTCTGTTGTATTATTTTTTATGTTCTTAATTAATTATGTAAATTTTCCTAATATTGTTCTGTTAATTTATTATTTGATCTTTATTGTTGACTTCCTGGGGACCAAGGTTATTATAATTAATGAAAACTAAAATCAAAACTGAAACTATTATTAAAAAAAAATTTCGTAAACTGAAATAAAATAATTAACAAAACTGAAATGAAAAACTAAACTAAACAAAACTATTAAAGTAGCTGGAAAGACTAACTGAAATAAAATAACAATTTACTAAACATAAGTTTAGTTTTCATTTTTGAATGAATATTCTTGCTGTTAGTTTCTAACCCTTATAACTTTTAACTCTAAAACTGAAAGTCATCCACTACGAGCCTCCCATATATATTCACCCAGTGAATGGTGGCTGGTGAAGGAGGGCGGCTGTTCACACAGCATTTGCGGTGACAGAGCGAGCTGAATACGCGTGTAAACCTAGTGGAATAGAAAGTGACTTACGTGCCGCCTTTCTTTGCACTTGTTGTATATCAAGATGTAATTAAAACAAAAACTTTACCGTATGGACAGAAAAGTCACGAGTGAGTAAAGTTTCAGTTTACTTCTCAGGTGCCTGCTTTATGTTGACAGTAATTCACCTGCCACTTCGCACACAAAGTATACGAAGTATAGAGAAAGTATATTAATCATGAATGATGAATCTTGATGTTTTAGACCTCCACGTTTTTTGGAATTATGTATGTGTGCGTGTGTAAACACGATATCTCAAAAATGCAACTAGATAGACTGACGAAATTTGGCATATGGTTATTACACCAGAATTGTAGATCTGTATTTTAGATGTTGATGGTTCTTTAACGTACTTAACATAATCATTGTCTTGTGGTTTACTTCTCAAATATCCATCCCCATATCCGAGTACACAAGAAAGTCTAAGGGAGACCACTCCCGATTTTTGAAAATAAAACGGTACTGATCGAGAGACTGACAAGATCATCATACAAGATCGGCATATTGTTGCTGACCAATCACTTTTGCTTTAAAAACGTTGTTTAACAACGAAGCGATACAAATCTTGTAAAATTCCCGAGTTGGCAATGTCTCCACTGAACTACATGTCAGAGGGGAACATTTTTTGTACACTGGGTGGTTCCATTTCTTTCTTAAACAAGGTAACATGTAAATATTACACTTAAAACACAGCAGATGAAGAGGAAATAGGCACCCATTGTTGGGACTGGGGTGAGAAGTTAAGAGGCAAATTTCCTGGGTAATCCCGTTACTGATTATTGTTATGGCTGTCTACAGGATATACAGTAGGTATTTGCTGTCTTGCAAAAGAATCAACGCTTTGAAGTTTTAAATGGTTAAATATACAAATAATACAAAATTGTGATAAAAGAACTGCTCCTTCCTTGGAAAATGTTTGTACAGTATTTAACTGACTTGGAAATTAACATGTCTGAGAATATTGGTTTCTAATCAGCATATGTGTACTCATTGATAGTTGCTAAGAATACATTTTGTTAACTTGTGTTTACACTATTTTTTAAACCCAGGAAATTTGTATGTGCCATTGTTTAATCCATCATCCTGTTAATCTAGGCAGGGACTAAATGGAGATTTAAACTTCTGGGCAGGAGAAGGCAGGGAGAGGGACAGTCCACTGAGAATGCCGCCAAGACACTCGGACAGAGCATAGGGGCTCGCAGGCAGACGAGGATATGTGGCTGATACGATGTGAGGCATAAGGATGGCAACACTTACTTCTACGGAGGAAGAGAAAGCTCCGCAAGGAGATGCCGCTTGTGGGTCCAGCGAGAAAGGGAAGCCGTTTGAAAGGACCGAGCAAAGCTGGCAGACAAGAAGCGAGGTGTGCCTATGTCACAGCAACACAAGAAGCCCAGAGTGGAAAAAAAGGAACGACGAAGAGACGCTGACAGGGATTCAACGTTTTCACAAAAGCTCTGTTGGGAAACGAGTGTCTGGTGAACAAAGTGCATCCGTGGACAGTTGGACGATTAATTGTTGGGGTAACACAGTGCACAAACTGGATTCTGCACCACTAAAGGTTATATCCTACAATTCTTGTTTTTAATGGACGTTTAGAGTGTGGACTGTGTGCTTTCCTTTTTAATAAAGGAATTTTGTTCCTGATATTGTTAGATTTTTTTTATGTTCATTTATCTTTTTAAATGTACTTTATATTGTCTTGTGTAATAGAAGTTACTGTTGCTTTTCCTGAAATTACTGTTGTGTCTTTCATTGTGTGTTTACTCACCGCCCAATTTAAAGAAACCTGTGTGCTATTATCGGTAAATTTCAAGAGTTCCCAGTCTCTTAATAAAACTGGGTGGCGTAGTCGGATATTTTAATGGTGTCTAAGTTAGATTACCTGTAAGTGTGACCAGACACTTGTCACATACAGGTAGGTAGGCGAAGAGAGTCTGCCAAGTGATGAAAAGCTAAACATACTAATTTAGCTTAGATTTTTTGTATTTATTCTATATTTATTAATTTATGTTTTTTAGTTCATATTCACAGCTCAAAAATACCTGATATTGTGAAAATAATCCAGAAGCATGATTATGTTGTTTTGTCTTGGTAGAGTAATATATTGCTATACTTTCACCTATTGTATTATTAAGATGTAGCCTCTGTCAGAATGCCTCAAATCCCACATACTTACCACTGTTTATAAGGTATTATAGTATATAACTTATTCCCACCTTCCCTTCTATATCTATAGGCAATTAGATGTAGTAAAAAGACAAGCAGGAGTTAAGTTACACATAAAATAATGTATTATTGATAATATTCATAAATAATAACAATATGCAAAGTACATTTGAATATTGGCAACCATACAACCTGATTAAATGGTGATGTGTAGTTTCAGGCGGCACACAGACTTGTTAGTTATTTAAAATGTCTCTAGTTAAGGCATCATTGCTACTCAGCTTTCTTTAGAACAGTCTGTTCCAAAATGGCTACCAAGCTGTGGTCTCCATTGTGTTGTCCTTTCAGTTCATGGTGTGATGGTCTTCATCGGATGTTAGTAAGAGAGATATGCTTCTTCATGATCAGAGGTTAGTAAGACAGAGAGCAATGTGATTGAACAAGCAGATTTATAGATTCTCTGTCCAACCCCTAAAGCCAATAGGACATCAATAGGCTTTCTTGTGGGGGTTGAAAGACTTTAGCAGAAAAACTCTCGCCAAACTGACTGGTTTAAGGCACATCAAAAACTCTGTCGTAAAATTCAAAGAGACCCATTCTTAAAGGGGGGGAGTGGTTGGGGGTTGGTGGTGGTAAACACTCACTAATGTAACACTAAATTACATTGCTTTGCCTAAATTACAAATAAAGACATACAAAATATTTATCAAGTTATATGCAAAATTTTACATCACAACATATGTTTTAAAATATATGTCCCTATTATTTCAATGTTTCTCTCACAGAGTTGAAATATCATATTCTTTTTGTTCTTAACATCAGCCATATCATACATATTGCACACCAGGGATTTCCCTGCCTTGCATCCAAACCTACTTGGGTAGGCTCCAGGTTCCTGCCATCCTGCTCTGGATAAACAGGTTTAGATGATGTATATATTGTTCTTAATCTCAGATGCTGTCTCTGTCATTTTGTGCCTGTCCATACTCTTATTACCTGCTCTTGCTCTGCTCATTATGGGTTTACTGTTCTTATGCACGGGCTATTTAAGTCTCACTGTCCCTAACCTTCATAATACATGCTTGTTTTACTTTGTTTCCCTCAATAAAGCTAGGTGGGGTCTTTTAACTGTTTCAAGCCTATGAGCCCTGTTCTTCCTTAGCCCCCGTGATTTTCATGGTCACACCTGTTAGAACACAGTAGAATCTCTTTTCTTATTTTTTATATCTTTTCAGGCCTCCAGGTGCAAAATTCTGTCTATAAATTGTTTGTGCCTGAGATGGAATCAGAGATCAATATGGCTGGTAGAAAATAACAAAGCCCAGTGTTTGAGATTTCTGAATGCAATATTGAAGGCATTCATTATAAGCACATTGTCGTTGGAACAGGATATGTTGTGTGCTGTAGACATTTAGAGTAAAAAACCCTTGTACCTTAAAATTCACCTAATTTTCATCACAAATTGGTCCATTCTGGGCAATAAAAGGAAAAGAAAAAAGTGCCAACAGTCAGCACAGATTTGTTCAACACAAATGACATAGAAAATATTTTAAAAATTATAAAATTGTGAAAAAATTGTTCATATTCAGTACCTGGTTTTGATTATGCTTGTTTTTATCAGACAAAGACAAAAACAAATAGTAAAGTGTGCTGTGTAGTGTAGTAAGCTTCCACTAACATTAAATTCATATTATATCCAAACCCGTTAAATGTACAGTTCTGTCTCATTGTGACACAAAAACTAAACTCCATAGTAGTACTTTAACCATAGTGTAATTACTAAAACTAAAACTGAAACTAATATATATATAAATAAAATAGAAATGTCTTTGTAAAATAAAAGCTAAATTAAAGCTAAAAATACATGATTAAGTAAGGTCAGAAAAAATAAAGAAAACAAAACTAATATAAAAAGGCAAAACTATAATAATCTTGGTGGGGACAGTATTTTGTTGGGTTCTTGCATCCAAGTCTACCAGGATTGCTTCAGCTCCCCATGATCCTGACCTAGATTCACCGATGTGAAGTTGGATGAATGAATATAATCCATCTTGTTTAGTACTTGAAGTATTGTTATCAATTGTTGGTATTGTGAGGAGAAAAAAAAATAAGCAGCAACAAATGCACAGCAGACTGACTGATAATTTGATCATAGCTTAAATAAATTTTTGGGAAATGCACATAGATTCAAGATGAATTTTCTTAAATTCTGCCTAGAACTGCTTCCCAATAGCTTTCACACACAGATAATCAGGAATATTTAGGGACTGAATGAAATGTTCAGTGATTTTCCTGGTTTAGCTGAGGCTTTTTTAGTGGGGAGTGCTTAAGTTGGTTAAGCACATAATGGACGTTTTTGGTTTACATATTGGCTATCTGAAACAGTGATGCACTGGCGATCTGTGGATGTAATCTTAGTCACATTTACTCCATTAACCAACCAGTGACCCATTCAGTTTTCATATTGTGTGGGTCTATATACATATAACATAACATGTTTTCCCCAGCATAAAAAGGCAAGTTGCACCAGTGTCAGGTTTTCTAAATGTATTAGAGCAATTTACTGAGCTCATATTGCAATAAGGGCATATAGTGAGAATAAGTTGCTTTTGTTAACTGTAAGCAGTTACATTCCATTAATACACAAGTCATCTGTGATGCCAAGAGGAGACTGACAAACAACATGGCTCAGTGCCCTGGGATGACCCATGACTCATTTATTCTGAGAAAAAGTAGAGTTGGCATATGTGACGGTACTGTATGTGCAGGATGGCTTTGTAGAAGGGTGACTGGCCAAACTCTCAATGTTTCATATGGCATGAACTATTCCTTGCAAGAGCAATTATGTCATCACATATGGCAGATGATAGTTGCTTCCTACTCAGAGGCCTTTTCCTGACCCATACCCAAATTCAGATGAGAGGTGTTATAACGCTACGGCCATGCTATTGCACGTTCAGTTGCAGAGTATAGCATAGGACTCTGTAAGTCAGAAGGCAAGGCTGCTCTACCAGCCAGTGAAGTTCTGCAGCATCCTGATTACACATGTATGACGTTGACTAGCATAGTCCATATAAGGTTGTTTCGGGATGTGGTTCAAGGCTCATTCACATATGCACATTTCCAAGATGCCTGTAAATTGATTTGATTGTGATTTATAAAGGATAAAATGAACAGAAATCGGATTTTTTTTTTGCCTTATGCATTTTCCTATTTTTTGCCTTACACATAATTTCATGTTTAAATCCATGGAAAAGAGAAAAATGTGTCTCTGGAGAGAGAAATTTTTGTAATTGGTCATAAAAAGTAATACATTTATGAGTGATAACATCACTTCAGTAAATTACATCTAAAAGTTAATCTTCCAGAAATGGATGCAGATTGACTTTTTAGAGATAATTGTGTTTAGGTTATTACTACTTAGCTGTTAGTGGCCTAGTATTGATTTTGGCAGTGAATTTTGGGGTTGATCCCAAATGCCAATTACAGTTCTGATATTTGAATCTGTTCTAGTCAGATTGTAAAAACTTACAACTTATAGAAGATATAAACTTAAAAAATGATGTACCCAAGATTGTAATTACCAAATCAGTGTTGTGTTAATCTTTACTAAAATGGCTACTGATAGTAGTATTTCACAATGCATCTACTGCCAAATACTCTGCAGGCATTCACAGGTGAACAGCTCAAAATGGAATTGCTTTTCAATAAGGAGTTAGTCGTCAAGGTTTTTTAAATCAATAAGAATTAAGTTACCTGAATAAACAAAAGCATGATCCATTCCCACACTGTAAAGCGCGTATTATTTGTAAATGTGCTTCATCTTGAAAACATGTATGAAAAAACAATCTCTGTCTGTTTCAATCAGGTTAACACACTTCAATTTCTGTAAGTCTAAGAGCAATGAAAAAGAGGAAATAAATCATGTGCATTGGAGAAGAAAAGAGACACTTATGAATGTTGTACTCTGAGCAGCATTTAGTGTCACTTGTTTGTTGCACTTAATAGAAACTGAAATAACTTCAAATAGTCTCGTTCTCAATAGAATGATCCTTAAGGAATCACAGCTCAGCCAACAAACCTTTAGTCTCTGACGTCATTTGAGGACAAGTGCACCTGGGAAAAAATTCATCAACAAAATCCTCAGGAAAACAAAGGAGCATCTAGGACTATAAGTTCCACTTCTTGAGTAACAGGAGTCTTAAAAGTGATCACATCTTAGCAAATCTACATCTGTTTATTTACATCAGCTACACTCTAATACATAATCTTCAATCTTTTCATAATCCTTTGCCTATAGATCTTTCATAATTTAAATAATTAATAAAAATTCAGTAGCTGCAGACAGCCTTTGAAGATTTATGGATGCTACAGGTAACTGCAGGCTAGCTTCAGAATTAGACAGGAATGACTGAACTTTTGGAGGCTACCCTAATGCCCTAAGGGAAATAGTCTTTGCAGGAGGTAAGTCTATCAAATCTCAATTGTAAGTTTTTGGAGAAAAATTTCTGCTGCTTTGAAGGTCCCAATGAGCACAGTGGCCTCCATCATCCGTAAGTGGAAGAAGTTCAAAACCACCAGGACTCTTCCTAGAGCTGGACGGCCATCTAAACTGAGCAATTGGGGGTGAAGGGCCTTAGTCAGGGAGGTGACCAAGAACTCGATGATCACTCTGTCAGAGCTCCAGAGGTCCTCTATGGAGAGAGGAGAACCTTCCAGAAAGACAACCATGTCTGCAGCAATCCACCAATCAGGCCTGTATGGTCGAGTGGCCAGACGGATGCCACTCCTTAGTAAAAGGCACATGGCAGCCTGCCTGGAGTTTGCCAAATGGCACCTGAAGGACTCTCAGACCATGAGAAAGAAAATTCTCTGGTCTGATGAGACAAAGATTGAACTCTTTGGTGTGAATGCCAGGCGTCACATTTGGAGGAAACCAGGCACCGCTCATCACCAGGCCAATACCATCCCTACAGTGAAGCATGGTGGTGGCAGCATCATGCTGTGGGGATGTTTTCCAGCGGCAGGGACTGGGAGACTAGTCAGGATAAAGGGAAAGATGACTGCAGCAATGTACAGAGACATCCTGGATGAAAACCTGCTCCAGAGCGCTCTTGACCTCAGACTGGGGGCGACGGTTCATCTTTCAGCAGGACAACGACCCTAAGCACACAGCCAAGATATCAAAGGAGTGGCTTCAAGACAACTCTGTGAATGTCCTTGAGTGGCCCAGCCAGAGCCCAGACTTGAATCCGATTGAACATCTCTGGAGAGATCTTAAAATGGCTGTGCACTGACGCTTCCCATCCAACTTGATGGAGCTTGAGAGGTGCTGCAAAGAGGAATGGGCGAAACTGGCCAAGGATAGGTGTGCCAAGCCTGTGGCATCATATTCAGAAAGACTTGAGGCTGTAATTGCTGCCAAAGGTGCATTGACAAAGTATTGAGCAAAGGCTGTGAATACTTATGTACATGGGATTTCTCAATTTTTTTATTTTTAATAAATTTGCAAAAACCTCAAGTAAAGTTTTTTCACGTTGTCATTATGGGGTGTTGTGTGCAGAATTCTGAGGAAAAAAATGAATTTAATCTATTTTGGAATAAGGCTGTAACAACAAACTGTGGGAAAAGTAATGCGCTGTGAATACTTTCCGGATGCACTGTATATATATAGGTCTATCTATCTATCTATCTATCTATCTATCTATCTATCTATCTATCTATCTATCTATCTATCTATCTATCTATACAGCTTCTGTAAAAAGCCAAAGTTTATTTAGATAACACCTTTCCCATGCTCAGGACACTTATATATACAGTACATTATTGATTTTTGTCATTACTTGCTAATATTACATCTAAATTTGTTTCATTATCAATAGTTCGCTTTGGGAGGAAATACTTGTTTATTTGTTATTGAATAATTAATTTTTAAAAAGATACTGCATACTCATTACTCAGTAGAAACCAAAACTTGTGTTCTGTTCTGTGTATTGTATTGTATTGTATTGACCCCCTTCTTTTTGACACCCACTGCACGCCCAACCTATCTGGAAAGGGGTCTCCCTTTGAACTGCCTTTCCCAAGGTTTCTTCCATTTTTTCCCTACAAGGGTTTTTTTTGGGAGTTTTTCCTTGTCTTCTTAGAGAGTCAAGGCTGGGGGGCTATTAAGAGGCAGGGCCTGTTAAAGCCCATTGCGGCAATTCTTGTGTGATTTTGGGCTATACAAAAATAAATTGTACTGTATTGTATTGTAAAACTGCACACCATACTTGAGATTTTGTAAAAGACAAATATACCCATATATAGTTTTAAGGAATTGGGGGTGATTCAGAGCTTAGGACTAATATTTTAATTTCTTGCATGATTTAAAGGTTGCAGATCTCTCCTTCTAAGGTTTGGGGACCTTAACATCAGGTATCTGTGTATGATTAAATATAAACAACTGGATCTAGTTCAACAAATTAGTGGACAATTGGATGTCCCAGTGACATGGAGAGCTGTTTTCTTCTTTGTCCTTTCATTATTCTCACTGCTTGGCTCAGCAGTGGGCTGCCACTCTCTCTGTCCCTCTCTTTCATAGCCATGTAAACTCAAACTTACTTTTTTGTGTCTTCCAGGACACTGGAGACTTTCTTTGTGCATAATTTTGAAAGTTGTCAAGATTGTCCTTTCTTGTTTATTATGATTTTCCTCACTATCACAAAAAAGATAAAAATAACAAAATACATCAGTCATTTGTTTAATAAAGAACCAAATGTATAAAAAGCTTTCACTGTTTAGACCTGGAATATTCTGAGTTTGTGGCATTTCACTTTTGGCAGTGGTGCCATCTGTGAGCAAACATTTATGAATCAAGTTTCAAGTTAACATGGATGCCCCTTGGTAAGAATTAACATTAAAAGAGCAAAGCGGTGTCATCAAATGTTAAGTATTGCGTGTTCCAAAAGAACATACGAAAAGGTTCTGATAGTTTTTGTGATGTTGGAAATTAATTGGCAGATGTTTGCCACAATTTGGCAACACTTAAAACAAAATCTTTTGTTATAGTGATACAAAAATGGATCAAGAATTGAACAAATATGGAAGACAATAATGAAAATAGCCAAAACTCAGTTATTAATAAAAATTCCCTCAGTTATTATCCATTTTTCCTTTATACTTAGAATACCACACAACCACAACACTGACTAAACTCTAAAAAAAGGAAGCAAAAAGTCAATCAACAATTAATACCTGACTGCATAACCCTAAAATAAATTTTTATATATATTGTATAGAATTTTTTTTTTTTGTTGATTTCAAAACTGAATATTTACTTTAAATTCTAACCATTATTCCTTCATTTTATGTTTGTTACTCTCATTGTCAGTAAATGACAATGCATTACTGTTTCATATTGCTAAATTAGTATGGCACAGTGGTAGTGATGCTGCCTTGCAAAGAGGAGACCGGGGAGTTTACATGTTCACTTCACATCCACTGGGTGCCCTAGGTTACTCCCACAGTCCAAAGACCTGCCGGTTAGGAGGATAGGCAATGCTGACTTGGCCATAGTGTGTATGTATGTGTTTGTGTGTTCATTCTGCGATGGACTAGCGCACCATCCATAGATTGTTCCTGCTTTGCACCCACTGCTAGCTGGAATAGGCTCCAGCTTCCTTGCAACCCTGCTCAGCATAAGCGGGCTTAAAAGATGGATTAATAGATAAATAAATTAACCATAAACAGCAACATGTCCATCGAAAAAGGTATACTTGTTGAATATGACTATTAATAACTCTGGTGACTTGGTTGTATATGGGTTCATGGTTTCTGATTCTCATGACAGCCAAGTAGCTAGCTCTGCTTATGCTTCGGGATTTTTATGGACAGGACACTTTTTCAATAGCCATTCATTCAAACACAGGAAGTCCACAGGGGTGTGTTTTATCACCATTACTGTTTACTCTGTACACAAGTGACCTGAGACAGAACAATGACCACTGCTCCATTATTAAGTATGCGGATGACACCATGATCATAGGATGCATATCTGGGGAGGATGAAAGCCACTATCTAAATCAAGTGGACTGTATGGTAAACTGGTGCAATAAAAACTCTCTCACTCTGAATGTAAAAAAGACCAAAGAAATGATATTTGATTTTAAGAGACAGAAATCTGTATGTTCACCTATTGTAGTTCTGGGAGAGGAGGTAGAAATAGTGAATGAATATAAATACTTAGGAACTTACCTAGATAACAATCTTAACTGGAATACAAATACAAAAAAAATTATTTTCTAAATGCAACCAGCGCTTATTTCTCCTCCATAAACTCAAACTATTTAAAGTAGACAAGGACCTCATGTTGTCCTTCTATCGCAGTATGATCCAATTTGTGATCACTTTCAGTTTCATTGCCTGGTTTAATAGTCTGACAAACCAAAACTCAAAAAAGCTCCAGCAGATTACGAAGTATGCAGCTAAAGTTATTGGGGCTGATGTTGATGATTTGACTAGTGTGTGTCAGAGAGCAATGCTAAAGAAACTGGAAATCATCTCAACTGATGACAGACATCCATTACATGTAGAACTAAACTTCAGTAAATCAGGAAGGATAGTTGCTTTGAAAACCCACACAAATAGCTCCAGAAACTCCTTTCTTCCTAGTGCCATACGACTTTTCAATAAGAAATATCGGAGATAATGTTTTGATATATATCCTGTTACCTTTTTTCTTTTTTTTTTTTTGGTGTAAATATGTTTTATCTAACTGCCTTACCTTAACCTTTCTTATTTCTATTTGTCTGTTTTATTTTATTCTGTCTGTTACCTGTTATTAGATGCAACTGAGAAGGCAAATTTCATGTTTTCTTGTGTAAACATGACTAAATAAAGAAACCTAAACCTAAACCTAAACCATGGAGAAGCCTGCAAATTAAACACCTATGTGACCAACCTGGATCTACCAAGATTTTGAATATTTACTATTTTATTCTTCACAAATTGGTAATTTCCATAGTAATAAACTACACTGAAATTTCTGTGGCCACCATGCAAACCTGTATGATAATACCTTTGGTCCTCAACATACACTCTTATAGTAAGCCCAACCTAGACATTCCTAGTGTCATTTGTGGTAACCAGTTCAAGCCACATGTTGGTAGCCATATCCAACTGACCAGTAATACACTGCGATGAACTCTCAGGGGACATTCACTTTCCCAGGCAAACAACTGGAAAAGCACAGGTACACACTAGGACTTTTTATTTTAGGTTTGGAAACTTACTGTTCTGATGATTTAGGGTTTTCAAACTGTTCTGGAGAGCCGCCATTTTCACTCCAACCAATCTCCTATTCAACTGTTAATAAAGCTTGTTATTTAATGTCTTTCAGTGTCTTCATTTTACCACACCCACCGTTTCTAAAACTGAATTTCTTTTTCCCTGGATCACTATCTGAATGGACTATGGCAAATTAGCATTTCTCAGAGCTTCACTTTTCTCTTTTCAGTTATCTCATTGAAACAGATATTGTATGAAATACACAGATGAGCTGCTGGCTTTCTTTGCACCTCATTATTTTTTGCTGGTTGTTCAATAAAATCATTAAACAATTAAAATGCAAGTCAATTAAAATGAAGATGACAAAAGAATGTTCTATTAATAATGGTTATTGGTTACTAACAGAGAAGGTGGTTGAAAGGAAAGCCTGCAGCTAGTGTGGCCCTCCAGGAACTGACTTGGACACCTCCTGACATCGACAGTAACTGGCCTGAAATTTGAACTCATTACTTTAATAGTAGATCTGAACCACTGCATTATCATGTTGCCCCCAAAACAACATATGAGAGACAGAGGGAGGGCAGTGTCAAAAAACTGAGCGAGACGAGTGCATTAGTCTGAAAAACTGAGGTCAGAATCAGGGAATTTCCAGCATTACAAGGCTTTAATATGGGATTATCAGTTTAGTCAGCTATATAGGGATTATTGTTTTTGGGAAGAGATTAAAAATATCCTAAAAAAGTAGGGAGCAAATAAAGTTCAGAAAGTGGAAAGGTTAACAGGAAAAATACATCTCTGAAGTGATATGCATATGACAGAGACTGTGAGGGCTCAGTGAGAAGCACTTTTTAGTGTTTCATTTAAATATGATGAAAGACAGTGAAACACATTTAAAGAACACAGTTTCATTTAATGATGCAGAACAGAAGAAAGTGTAAAACAGTAGACTTGTCTCTATCAGGCCATGTCAGATGCAGAAGACACAGGAAGACTTTAAAAAGTGGCAGGGTTTTTAACCTCATGCACATAGTGCACCTGATAAAACTGGTGCGTCAGGAGGCTCAAATGAGAATACATATGCATAAAACTTTACAGAAAATCTCCTCAGATTTAAAATAAAATCTGGTTTATGGATGAAATAAATCCTACCTAAAAGTTCTAAGTAGTACTAATGTAGGAATAAGATTAAATTGATATTTAGCAATGAATGAGATTGACGCATACAGCAAAGTGTAATGCCCTGAAACTGAAAAGCGCAATGACATTTAATGAATACCACCCCGGGACAGGAAAATGAGCAGTACAGAAACTTGGCGAAAAAGAGGGTGCAAATTTGCAGAGATTAGAATTCAAGTAAACGAAGCAAGCAACTTTTCATCAAGTGTGCATGTGTGTGTATTTATATATTGTCTCATGCGTGCACATGGGGGACAGCTTAAGGGTTCAGGTGATGGTAATAATCCGCCGAAACAGAGGTTGGTGCTGTGGTTTAATGCCTTCTCTCTTCCTCCCTCTGCAGAATGGAAGCCTAACCACGACTCCAGCGCTGACATCACTTCCATTGACCACCATCCTGGACCTTTCCCTTCCTGTCAAAGACCTATATACCCAGGAGGGCCACTACCTTATTTCAGTTCTGTCTAGGACTATTGTCTCACAAGACATTTCCTCACTTTGTTTTCGTGCTGACATTGAATATACAGGCTTCAACCAGGATGGTGCTCCCCAAATCTTTAACGTTGTTGTGTCTCCTCTTTAAAATATTGTTATTTATATATAAATATATATAGCCACACACAGAGTTTATATAAATCATCTGCAAAGATCAGACACACAAATTTAAAATTGAAACTC
Source organism: Erpetoichthys calabaricus (assembly GCF_900747795.2). Taxonomy (NCBI): domain Eukaryota; kingdom Metazoa; phylum Chordata; class Cladistia; order Polypteriformes; family Polypteridae; genus Erpetoichthys; species Erpetoichthys calabaricus. The sequence continues at coordinate 123,150,633 of NC_041403.2, forward strand.
TGTGAGTGGAAAAATACAGTATATAAGCAATTCAGTGTCTTTTTTAGCTTTGAATGTCAGGAATGAATAGTTTTGTTTCTAAATTTTTATTAAAATCTTAATTAAATTAAAAGGCCAAAACATATTAACCAAAAGAAAATTAAACTGTAGAAGGATAAGCAAATAATGATGATAAGAAAGTTAAAAACAAAACATTTTATCATTTGAATCTTCACTAAGTGTTGTAGCTGCAATGCTATGCTGGTAAAGTCTCCAAATGTGAAATATTTAAATTCAAGTTTCTTTTTAAATTTGTTTCTTTTTGGTTTATTTTTTATATTTCTATTAGCCCAGTCAAGCTGACAAATTCAATTGTCTGCAATTTATTTCCCATCTTTCTGCAATGTTTAGGATTAAACTGAAAATCTTTATGTATGTACCCTCAGATTTAAGAGAACAAGCTCATTTTTTGATCTTGAAAAAATGATTATGTAAAGAACGAATTATAGTATAAGATGTCAAATCTTCAAAAAAAAAAAAAAAGAATGGGGAAATGGGTATGATGTTATCCTATCTGTGTAGTGTTTGTATGTTGTTCCTGAGTCGTATCTGTTCCTATCCCAAAGCCACAGTGCTAAGCAGTTGGTGTTTGTAAGCTGTCCTGGTGACTGCGAGTGAGTGTATCATGTGACAACCCAAACAAAGTTAGCTCCTATCTTTTGTGTGATGCCACGTGAATCCAGTCTATCTCCATTTCCAAAATGGAAATTGTGAAGCTGAGAAAATAGACAGATGAATATTAAATCTTGCAGCAGCATCTTCAAATGTATGATTTGCATTATATATTATGTTATGATTCTTAGAACACTGCAAAAAGTGCTGAAATTTCTGCAAAATCTTAATTCTGCAAAATTTTAATTCTGTGAAAATGTTTGCCTATATATTAGTGCATAGTTAATGAGAGGTTCTATTATAGCTCATTCTAGCTAAATTGTAAATGAAATATTCTAATTATTTATTGTCAATCTGAGTACAGACTAGTTCAGTTTATGATCTGCCTTGCAGTTGATAAGGCACAGAGGTTTCTAACTATACTGAATGTATTGAATGTACTGTACTAAGCACACTGAACATACTGACATACTAAAGTGAAGCCTAGGTATGTGTGCCATTGAAAAGTAACAACTTTTAAGTATAGAAAGGAACTGAAGTTTAACAGGAGAAACCAAAAATTACAATGAAACAGATGTGGCAAACGGCTGGAGGTGGTACCCAGCCGGGATGCCCGGAAGGACCGGAGGAGGGATTACGCCTCCTCCAGACCATGAGGGAGCGACCACTCTGATGGCTTTGGGGACCACGGGAACAAAGCTTAGAAGCTCAACCCTATAGGGGCCTGTGGTCACCGCCAGGGGGCGCCCCAATGCTTGAGGAGCCCTGGCCCTCAGCACTTCCACCATACCCGAAAGTGCTGGGGGGAAGAAGACCAGGGACACCCAGAGTGCTTCCGGGTGTGCAGCCGGTACTTCCGCCACACTTGGGAGTGCCAGCACTCATTGGGAGGCACCTGGAGCACATCCGGGTGGATGTAAAAGGGGCCGCCTGCCTCCATTCGATGGCTTGAGTCGGGAGGAAGAGAGACGGAGCTCAGGAGGAGAAGAGAGGAGAGGAGGCGGACCTGAGAGGAAGGCATTAGAGAAAGGCCTGGACTTTGGGGGAGTTTTGGGGTTGTGTGTTTCACCTGTAAACAGTAGTGTAAATAAACATGTTGTGGTGCTTAAACGATGTCTACCTGTCTGTGTCTGGGCTGCTTACCACACAGAGAAGAAACCTTTTTTCCCTTTCTGCCTTCTGCGTTTGTAATAATCTTTTTCTGAATTTTTGTGATTTGTTCCTTTTTTAAATTTTCACTAAACATTTTTAAAACAAACTATACTGGACTGAGAAGTTTTGTTTGTTACAAGTTTGACCCATGTTGGATCCAACCTTGCCAACTCAGTAGCTGCTCGACTTTGGAAACCTAGAAAATACACAGCTACAAAAGCTTTTCATGTTAAGTTCACTTTAATGTGAAAGAAAAATATCTTGTGTTCCTCACAACAGAACAATTGTAAGTCAAATGTTATGTGTGTTATTGTCCTTCACCTTAACTGCTGTACCAGTGACTCTCTTGTGGAGGACTTCAGCAATGCAGAAAATTAACACAAACAACTTAGGTGCATTCAAGAACTTATTTCACTGCTTTGAAATTTGGAGCTTTTTTAAATTTGGTTTCTTTACTTCATCAAAAAGACAGATATTAGACTTTTGTTTATTAAATATTTTGGTGGCAATGAGTCATGTGCAAAAATAACTGCTAAAACAGAATGTAATTAATGTACTGTATAAGTAGTGCATCAGCTAGTAGTGCATTATCATGTTAAAAAAAAGATCAAAAAGGCTTGTAATGACTAAAATGTTTTTTCATAGTCACCAGATTCCAACTTGAGTAAAGTGAAAGTTCTCTTATTATTTGTTTTTGGCTGATCAATAGTTCATATTTCTTAAACATAACATTTCTTAAAGAAGTACCCGATCAAGAGGCAAAAATCCATATTAAAATCTCAACGTAAAACTATTGTCCGTAAGTGCTGGCCATAATAGATAGCAGGTCATTGTTGTGCTTTGCTGATATCTTGCAGCGTCAGAGAAATATTGAATCATTATGAAAAGTAAATGATAAAGAGTACAAATTTATTCACTGTATGACTACCAGTGTACGGAGCCACTCTTAAGAAGTTTTAATTCTCTTTCATCCATTCCTACATAAGTTAAGTAAATTTTTGCTTTCCTTGCTTCTTAATTTTACATTCATGAAGATCATTCATTATAATGACATGACCTGAAGCAGCAATAGGAGTGAGCTAGAGTGACAGAGTTTGTACAAACACAGGCAAATCTGCTCCTGCTTCAATAACATACTGAGGATCTGTTTAGCTGTCAGGAGCAGCAAACTGAATAAGTAAAACATGAAAACATACAATGTGTGTAGGTTGAAAGAACCATTCTCAGGGTAAATTAATCACTAATTAAGGTCAAATGGAATGTCCTATGATAGATGATTCTGAAAATTTGTCAATGCTTTTTAAACAGGAGTTTTTCCAATTTTAAAAATTTAGCCACTGCATTTTATTCAGGGTATCTCAATTCAAACTGAACTGTTAAAAAATAAACTTCCTAAATTTCAATGAATTTTAACTGGGAGCCAAGTTGTTTCATAAGAACAGACAAATAGGCAAACAGAGATGTTGACAACAAGTGCTTTTCATATTTTAAGCAAACATACTAAAAAACAAATTAATTAAAACAGATTACGCACTCATAAGTAAATATGCAGTGAAAGTGTTTCAGCTGAGAAGAACATTAAAACTCTCCTTATTAAAGCAGAGCAACATCCTGAAGAAACATCAAGATGGCACACGGAGTCTCCAGAGATGTTGGTAGCATTTGAAAAACAGCACACTACTTGCCCAAGGATCATGCTTTATCTGGCATGATAATTATAAAAAAAGATTAAGATGGGGAATAAATACATATATACAATGTACAAAAATATACAACATAACTGCATCGGACAATTTGTACAGAATTGTATGTTGTACATTCATCCTGTGAATCTCTCATTCTACCAAATCCTAAAGGTGTTCCATTTGAATTCAGATCTGGTGACTGGGAAGGCCACTGAAGAACACAACTCAATATCATGTTCATGAAATCAGTTTTTAGATGATGTTTGCTTTGTGACATGGTGCGTTGTCTTGCTGGTAGCAGTCATTAGAAGATTAAATTGTGGACGTGAAAAGAGATGCACATGATCAGCAAGAATACTCAAATAGGCTGTGGCTGTGCTAAGAAAAAATTCCCCACACCATTACACCACCACCAGCAGCCTGGTCTGCTGACACAAGGTAGGTTGGATGCATGGATTCATGCTGTTGCAGTCAAATTATGACACTACCATCTGTGTGCCTCAGCAGAAACTTGGATTCGTCAGAACATGGTACATTTTTCTAGTCTTCAACTATCGAGATTTGGTGAGTCTCAGCTTTCTGTCTTTGGCTGACAGGAGTGGACACTGACATGGTCTTCTTACTGTATATAGCCCATCAGGCTCAAGTTCTGATGTATCGTGCATTCTGAGATGCTTTTCTATTCACAGTTGTAGAGAGTAATTATTTGAATTACTGTAGCCTTTCAGATAGCTTGAACCATCTTATCAACAAGGAGTTTTCTTTGGCAGAACTGAACCTTTTTTGTTTTTTTGCACCATTCTGAGTAAACTCTAGAGACTGCTGTGTCTGAAAATCCCAGGAGATCAGCAGTTACAGAAATACTCAAACCACCCAACAATCATGCAACTGTCAAAATCACTAAGGTCATATTTTTTACCCATTCTGGAATTTGATGTAAACATTAACTGAAACTCCCCAAGTGTATCTGCATTATTGTATGCATTGTGCTGCTTCCACATAATTAGCTGATTAGAAAAATGCATAGATAAACAGGTGTTCCTAATAATTTACTCAATAAGTGTAGATAGGAGCAAATGTAGCTTTAGGAGCATCACACAGACAAAGAAAGAAAACAGCATGTGTCATTCACAAACTTTGACAGGCTCTATCAATAGCATGAAAAAAGCAATGTATAAGGATCTTATTTGTTTCATTCATTTCAACATTAGTACTTCATAAAGAAATGTAAGAGTAAAGATTATTCTATGACAATGTTAAATTCAGTAAAGGAGTTAATAACTTAAATTAATAAGCTCCGAACATATAATCCTTCACCTGCCTTTTCAATTAAGCCACGAGTTTCCATTATCTGTGTTCCTGCTTAATACTATTATGGTATTTTATACAAAATTACAACTTAAATGCCTTAGGAGAAAAGGATGCCTGTATGTCTCACAAATATCAGGTCATCCTTGGATGTTTAAAAGATTAATTGACCATAAACTTGGTCTTAAAATACAGAAGGATATATGGCAAAACTTACAAGTTGTATGTCATTCTAAAATGTATCAATCGCAGTAGAAAATATTTTACTACTTTCTTTCAGTACATATAACCTTTTAAAGGTATAAATGTGCTGTTGTTAGTCAACTTGAGTGTCATAGGATGACTTCCCGAAAAGGTGTGGACAGAGACAAAAGCTGGGTTTTCAACAAGAAGTTGGAGGAAGACTGCCCCAAGAAGATCTGCTATCTGGAAAGAGTACTGTAGTGGAATAATGGGACACATTAGACATTGCTAGACTTCAGTCCAGAGAAAAGTAATTGCCCAGAGGAATCAACCTTTTAGGGCAACACTAATTTTCTGTTTAGTCAATGCCTTGTACCTGAAACCTTTTATTAAACTACCTAAGGAGGGAATGTTTGAGACTAAGATATGTCCTCCAAGCTTCTAGATGGAAGTTGGAATTGGAAACAGCTACTGAGGCCCAGCTATCTACTTTCACTTATACACAACCTAGGGATATTCTTGAGTACTTGTGTCTTTATCAGGAGTGTTGAGATGCGGAGAAATCATCAAATAGTACTTCTGTTATGAATTTCCCCTAAGATAGAATGCCAAGACTGCAAAATCCTCCTGTCACATCACAAAGCTAACATATACATGTAACATATGTTAAAACACTGTGTTTGTTGAAAAATAACTATTAAACCATAACAAACTAATTAAAGTAACAATAATTAACACATTGAACGAGGGAACAAGAATACAAATACTCAGTACTAAACCAAGAAAAAAACAGAATAAAGAGTATTACTAATAAAGCAAAATTAACAACAGGAAAGAACTAATTAATAAGCAGGTGTTATGTTTCAGCCTGGGTTCCCTCCGGGGTAGGCTTGAAATGTCTCTTTTGTCAGTTTTGTTAATTTTTTGTTACCATTGTCAATGAATTAGTTTCTTCATGTCGAAGTATCTTTTTTCAGTGTACCATGTGTGTTATGGGTGGGTCCCTAGGAAGTCGAGCAATCTGCCCATCACCATCATGGACTGCCTTCAGCCCTATAAAGGCTGAGGAAAACTGACAGTCCCTTGAGGTTAAATTGAATGTGCTAGGTGGTTGGTGAGTTCTCCAGAGGTTTTTGCTCTTGTTGAATATTTATGATGTTCTGGATTTTTATAATCTTTTGCCCTGTTCTTCTACTGTTCTCTTGTACTAGGGCTGTGTTTGCTATTGTGATTGCTTCTTTTCAATTCTTTGCCTTGTGTGCTCCTCAGAGCTTACTGTGCCTCAGAGCATGTAAACTACATCTTTTTATTCATATAGATTCTATGCTGTTCCTTTTGTGAATAGGCATGGTTTAATGGTTTTCCCCCTCTAATGGCCATTTTTGGAACTTACTGTGATTAGGAACACCAAGTTCACAAAAGAAGGAGAAGTGGTGTATTTCAATAAGTGAAAGCAAATGAAAGAAATAAAGCAAATATTGGTTCAAAAACTCAAGTATATCACAGGGAGACTCAAACAAAATAAAAGTTAACAGAACCTTAAAAGAAGATAGTTTAGAAATGGAAATACCTACAAGAAATAAATAAAAATGTTAGATTAATTCTGAATACTCAAAATAAGTGGGACAATGGGAAAATCAAGTAGCACCATCCAAAAGCCAAAGATATTATTACTTTATTCTTTAGCCTTAATTGTTAAATAAACCAAGCAATGCTAAATCTCCTATACAAGACCAGCAGAGCAACTAAAACAAATCGAAAAACAAGCAGAAACCAGAAGAGGGAAATATGGACAAAACATAAATACAAAGAATCAACTCAGAAAAAAGAATGTGTTGACTTGGTAAAAATACAAAACCAAGGGTTTTTTATATTCTTCTCAGGTTACTGCCTGTAAACAAGGCCCCACTCTGGCCTTCAACTAAACTGAAAATACAAAATAAACAAATAAAACAAAAAGGAACAGATGAGAAACAAAAAAGTGGAAAAGGATGGAGGCAGGAGCAAGGCACAAACACACTCCAAGCAATGTCGACCTGATTATCCAAAACGTTTGTAAAAATTATTTCAGAAAGTGCTTTGACTTTACATTTTGTGATGTTTAAAAGACAGCCCAGTTTTTGGTGCAGAGAATATGCCGTCCATCTTTAATTTGTGATGCTTTAGTTCAGCCATATGCACATTATTGTTCATGTGATGAAGGTGATCCTAGATTATCTTGTTTGAGGTCTGCATGGGCATGGCCATATTGCTTGTACAGTAAATACAACTTTACAACCTGACGTGTTTTTAGGGGTACTTCAGCGGAGTGCAGGATAGTTAGAAAAATCTGATAATTACTTTGGACATTGTAACTATTACAGACTTATAAACTACCCACATTCAATTATACTGTAATTTGATTCCTTCTATTAGGGATTTTTTTCTATTTCTGCCTTTTCTCTGGTTTTGTAATTGTAATTCTTCTTTCACTCTTTGCAAAATCTTGCTTTATGTTTTCTCTGTACCAATCCCAGTGCTTTATTTTAAAACAGTCATTCATGTTTGTGATATATACTTTGTCCTCACTTGTAGCATACAAAAACTAAAAGCACTCAGAGACCTGATATGATTACTGGCTTGGATTGGGTCAGTATTGCAACACTGGGGGGTCAAAAGGGGACGTTGCTCCCTCAACTGAACTGTCCCATATCCTCAGTTTCAGAAGATGAAAACACTTACTAAATTTGTGCCCTAAAAATAGTTGAACTTAGACAGTGGTTAGAAATACTACATCCATCCATCCATCCATCCATCCATCCATCCATCCTCTTCCGCTTATCCGAGGTTGGGTCGCGGGGGCAGCAGCTTGAGCAGAGATGCCCAGACTTTCCTCTCCCCGGCCACTTCTTCTAGCTCTTCCGGGAGAATCCCAAGGCGTTCCCAGGCCAGCCGAGAGACATAGTCCCTCCAGCGTGTCTTGGGTCTTCCCTGGGGCCTCCTCCCGGTTAGACGTGCCCGGAACACCTCACCAGGGAGGCGTCCAGGAGGCATCCTGATCAGATGCCCGAGCCACCTCATCTGACTCCTCTCGATGCGGAGGAGCAGCGGCTCTACTCTGAGCCCCTCCTGGATGACTGAGCTTCTCACCCTATCTTTAAGGTAAAGCCCAGACACCCTGCGGAGGAAACTCATTTCAGCCGCTTGTATTCGCGATCTCGTTCTTTCGGTCACTACCCATAGCTCATGACCATAGGTGAGGGTAGGAACATAGATCGACTGGTAAATTGAGAGCTTCGCCTTGCGGCTCAGCTCCTTTTTCACCACGACAGACCGATGCAGAGCCCGCATTACTGAGGACGCCGAACCGATCCGCCTGTCGATCTCCCGCTCCATTCTTCCCTCACTCGTGAACAAGACCCCGAGATACTTGAACTCCTCCACTTGGGGCAGGATCTCGCTACCAACCCTGAGAGGGCACTCCACCCTTTTCCGGCTGAAGACGATGGTCTCGGATTTGGAGGTGCTGATTCCCATCCCAGCCGCTTCACACTCGGCTGCAAACCGATCCAGAGAGAGCTGAAGATCACAGCCTGATGAAGCAAACAGGACAACATCATCTGCAACGCCCTGGCTGCGCCTAGAAATTCTGTCCATAAAAGTTATGAACAGAATCGGTGACAAAGGGCAGTCCTGGCAGAGCCCTACACTGACTGGTAATTCTTACCAAAAGCAATGCATCAACATGGTGTAAGTGCTCATCTGTCCAGTTCACACCATCTCTGTTATGTATTTGAAGGGTCTCAAGAAATACTACAATGGCTTCTTCATACCTAAAGCAATATGCCTTTATAAAGGCTCACAGTGCCTACTCTCTTATCTTCAGCCAAGTCAGATGTTTTCTTCTTTCTTAGAATTCATATGTGCATTTGATTGGGTTGATCTTGTTGTTTGTTATATTTCTTGAGCCTAAGTAAAAATGCTAAATATCGCCTTGGGAAAAAGTATCTATCTATCTATCTATCTATCTATCTATCTATCTATCTATCTATCTATCTATCTATCTATCTATCTATCTATCTATCTATCTATCTATCTATCTATCTATCTATCTATCTATCTATTTGCAGGAATAAAAAGAGCAGTTTTAATAATTTTCAAACAATCAACACTTAAGTATTAGTTATTGAATAAAGTGCATAACTGGCAGTTTTATTTTCATTCTATATCTGTATTATTTGTTCAGGAGGTGAATAGAGCTTTCTAATTACCATAACTGTGAATATCCCATATATAGCAAACTGATCTTGCATTAACATTTATAAATACATTGCCCTGAGGATCTATGAATTTGTTTAGGTAGGTGTATTTTAGATTAGATGAAAGATAAAAACATATTACTTTGTTGAGCAGAGGTTATTAATAGAATAATGAACTGTCGTAAATGAAATAAACATTTTATAATGTCAAATTTGTTGTTTCTTCATTGTTTATTGAGTCTCAAAGTAAAATAAAATTTTACTTGGGTAGTTGCTACTGCTGTCATTTAACTGAAATATCATCATCTCCAATAGAATTTCAGATGCCCCATATAGATTTTTCTCTGGTGCCAGACTTCCATCCATCCATCCACCCATCCACCCATCCATCCATCCATCCATCCATCCATCCATCCATCCATCCACCCACCAGCCTGCACTCATGCTGAAAATCTTTTCAAATTTGAGGGCAGTACTTACTCACTAAAACATTCAGGAGACTATCTAAGCTCTAGCAACTATTTAAAAAGCAGCATTTGATTGCTAAGATGAGGCATGTCCATACCTATTGCACAAAAAAAACAAGAGACATAAAAAGACATTTGTTCATTTATGGCTAAAATGACATACTGAACCTTCCCAGTATGTTAAAAAGAATTACAATCATTGGGGAAAGCATTGGGAATAATTTAGGAACTAACCTAGAATGGGGTTCAGTCCAGGGCGCACTCTCTTAGTGACAAAAAGCAGTCACCAGTTAATGTGACACACACGGGTAACAATTCTGTATTACGCCATTATGTTTTCAAGTTTAAATTAAGCCCTGGGACCTTGAAATGTGTTTTGGTGCAAAAGGGTGCTAACGCTAATCTTCTCTTGCTTTGTTCCCTGTGAAGTACAGAGAAGACACCTAGTGAGGGCAACTGCCTCCACCCCTTCCAGTCCCCCACCTTTAAAGCCAGCAACTGCTGGAAAGAGACATTCAGTTTCAAAAAGACTGCAGCACTGGATGGAGCGCCTTCCACCTTGACCAGAAGCGATAATTTACTCAGTCTGACAGCTTTCTTAGTTTGATCTTCATATACTGGCATGCATAGTGCCCCTTTTTCATTATTTGTTTGGACTGAACTAAATGGGAATGACTGGGTTGGCACCCCAACAATTATCTGTGGAACTTCTGCATGGATTTTAAGTTTGATTTTCTTTGTATAACATACACGCCTGAATTTTAGGATTTTATTCAGTGTTAGATATCTTCCATAATAGTGAGGTTAGTTTATTGTCCTTTGTGTCCTTAATTCTATCATTTCATGCACAAAATATGTACCAGAATTATTTTGTAACTCATTTAACAAAGTAAGAACTTTATTGGCCATAATGTACATTAAGTGTAATTAAATTAAACAGTAAGACACCCACACATACAGTATTATTGGACTGATGTAATATAGAAGGAAATAACTAATCATTGTTTATTGGATCTATACTGTTGTGAAAACTGGGCAGACTCCTGCAATGGCCAAGCTTGAGTCGCATTAAATATGTAAAGCTCCACTGAGTTCAGATGCAGTCTTTAAGAAGTCATTTTTTTTATTTTGCACTTGAAGCAATTAAGGCCCACTGCTACATTTTCTGATTGTGTGTGACAGAGATTAAGTGCTGCAGAGACTGACGCAAATTCAGCTACATTATGCAAAAAAAAAAAAAAACTGTGAGATATGAACACTTAGTGTAAGCTGCCACTTGAATCTCCACTGAATCATTGAGGCAAGTGGATTACTATTGGAACAAAAAGATAAGACGCCGTCAGGTCACTAGCTTGCGGATAAACTAACAGGAAAATTATGGGCATTGATATTGTTAATGTAGTGATGGTTGCAAAATATTCCTTGCAGATTACATGTTTTTTTGATTTTTTTGTCTGAATTCTTTGCTCTTTCAGCTCTTCCAATAATAAATTTGTGATAGTCCTGACTTATTTATTTTCAGGATAAATGCCTTAAGAGAATTTCAATTAACACAAGCCAAAAACTCTCTATTTGTTAATCAATTTTTATTCAAACTATAAAATGAATAGAAACAAGAACACAAATTATATTTTTCTCAAACTAAAATATAAAAATTGGTAATTAAATCAAATCCTTCACTTATAAAACCTCACATCTACCGCTGTAGCATAGATTAAAGATGCTAGTGTATTCCAGGAGAGAATCACAACACACCTGTTAGGTTTGCAAGAATAAACTCACACACATGCTGAAAGTGGGATTTTTAAAATTAAGACTAGAATTCTGATGCTCTGGACTACAGATACGTCAAACTGGCAAGTTTTGGTTCACAAACAGGTTTGCAAAACTGAAGCTAAAATTTGTTTTGAAGGAAAACAAGAAACACTGCTCCCAGTAAGAGAAAAGAAAAAAATGGTTGAAACTGCCTGCCTGCTAAACTAGGATATCCTGACTTCATTTGTACCAGTACATTTAAATTAGAAAATGAGATAATATACAATATTTAACTTTTTTTTGCTCTGTGATTACAGTTTATTTATAAAAAGATTATAATTACAATTATCTAACTAAAAAGATTACAATATGCAAACTTTTGAGGCCAAAGCTTGCATATTGTAATCTTTTAAGTTAGCCAGTAAAAGGTGTTATTTTGTCTGACTTCTCATTTCATCCATAATGGCGAACATGGTACAAAACCCGACTAAATTCTTTTAGTCAGGTATTCACCCCAGACTCTTACTGATTAACTATTTTGGGACTACAGTATTCATAAAAGGTGTGTTTCTGGACTCTACCATTTATCTATATGCTCATTGGTGTGACTGAAATGCTTTGTGGGCATTATATGTAAATTAATCCAGCTGATTCAAAGAAAACTTTCTGTTAGGTTTCTTAAGTCTTCCATATTGCAATAAGCAAAGTACATGGGGCTCCAGCAGCTGGTGTAAACGAAGGACATCTATGTTTGGATTCCGTTTATAATGATGGTACTGTGACCGTGTTTGTTTTAAAATAGGTAATCAACCACAAGAAACTAAGTAGCTTAATAATAATTAACACAATGACCAAGGGAACAAGAACACAAGACTCTACTTTATCTAAAAAAAGTATTTTCTGCAATACTCCTTAAAGCCTCATTCACACTTCTGTGTTTTACGTTTTTTTCTGCAGTTGTGTCAAGCATACTATCCATACCATACTGTACTGATAAAATCAGTTCTGTATATGCATGTTATTTACATCACTATGTGTGATGGGAGCAAAGTATATTTTTCAAAAATATTACATCATTTCCACATAAAGAAAAATTAAAATGCACCGTACTGCACATTACTGTGTGTTATCTACAGGAAAATTTTAAAACATGCAAATTTTCCATTGCTTTTTCTTTTCTCTAGAATACTGTATTTAAATATTAAATGAAAGGTAGATGCGTGCAGCATTAACACTAGAATCTCTGAAGCCTACGAAAAAAGTCATAATCTCAGGCCACCTTAAATTCATTCACACCTCCTCATCAGCGTCTTTGTCTTGCTAATGTGTCGATCAGCACTGGCAGCAATCAGCCTGCTCACTCTTCCCCCCCACGGACACCGGTTTTTACTCATTGACAGCACCATGCAAATCAAATGATTTCTTTTTCTTTGGTTATATTCTCGAATAATAGTACAATTGTTTTGCTATACCTTTCGTGAAAGTGTTTATTTGATATTTGGACTTCAGTCTTCACACATTATACATTTCATGTCAGCATTATGTCACTATTACAGTAAGATGAAAAAATTTCTGTTTTAGTTATGTATTCAACATTTATTACCTGGCATTTCCAGAAAGAGAGAGAGATGGCTGACTAGAAACTCTCTTCACTTGACTGATTACAATGCAGATCTTATAATCTCGACTCCTCTGCTTTGGAAAATTTTAGACCTATTTCTAACCTGCTTTTCTTAAGTAAAATTCTAGAGAAGGCAGCCATTATGCAGCTTAATGATCACCTCAATAAACATGCTATTCTTTATAAGTTTCAGTCAGGTTTCAGAACAAATCACAGTACAGAAACTGCACTCGTTAAAGTAGTAAATGACTTGTGGGTAAATGCAGACAGAGGCCGTTTATCTGTTCTCATCCTCTTAGATCTGAGTGCCGCATTTGATACCATTGATCACAATATTCTTAGAGATCGCCTTAGTCAATAGTTGGGCCTCTCTGGCAGTGTCTTAAATTGGTTTGAATCCTACCTGGCAGGTAGAAAATTCTTTGTTAGTTGTGGTAATTACAACTCAAAGACCCATGATATCCTATATGGTGTTCCATAAGGCTCTATCCTGGGTCCGCTGCTCTATTACATGCTTCCGTTAGGTCAGATTATCTCAAGGCATAATGTGAGCTACCACAGCTATTGCTGATGCACACAACTGTATTCATCAATAGCGCCTGACGACCCAAACACTCTTAATTCACTGCTACAATGTCTCACTTGTATTACCAAATGGATGAGTAGTAATTTTCTCAAACTAAATAGAGAGAAAACAGAAATTTTAGTGATTGACAATAATGGATATAATGAGGTTATTAGAAATAAACTTGATGAATTAGGATTAAAAGTCAAGATGGAGGTAAAGAATTTAGGGGTAACTATTGACTCTGATCTGCATTTTAAATCACATATTAATCAGATTACTAGGGCAGCATTTTTTCACTTAAGAAATATATCAAAGTTAGACCTCTCATAACATTACAAGATGTTGAAAAATTAGTTCACACTTTTGTTTTCAGTCTACTAGATTACTGTAACGCACTCCTCTCAGGACTACCAAAAAAAGACATCAATCGACTGCAATGAGTGCAGAATGCAGCTGCTAGAATCTTAACTAGGAAAAGAAAATCCGAGAAAATCCGAGCACATCACCCCAGTTTCGATGGTACTAAATTGGTTACCTGTGCCATTTAGAATTTACTTTAAAATAGTGCTTAAGGTTTACAAAGCCTTAAATAATGTCGCTCTATCTTATATTTCAGAATGTCTTACACCTTACACCAAATTGTAACCTTAGATCTTCAAATGAGTGTCTCCTTAGAATTCCAAGAGCTAAACTTAAAAGAAGTGGTGAGGCGGCCTTCTGCTGTTATGCACCTAAAATCTGGAATAGCTTGCCAATAGGAATTCGCCAGGTTAATACAGTGGAGCACTTTAAAAAACTGCTGAAAACTCATTACTTGAACATGGCTTTCTCATAACTTCATCGTAGTTAAATCCTGATGCTCTGTATATTCAATTAATTATCAGTAGTATTCATGGTGGCTCCAAAATCCGTACTAACCCCTACTTTCTCTTCTATTCTTTTTCCGGTTTTCTGTGGTGGTGATCTACACCACCACCACCTAATCAAAGCACCATGATGTCCCTACATTGATGGATTAAAGGCCAGAGGTCCACTTGACCATCATCATCAAATTCTTCCATGTGAACCCTGAATACAATGAGGACTGATTGAGGTCATTTATGTTAGGTAGAATGCTAGAGGGGGCTGGACAGTCTCGTGGCCTGTAACCCCTGCAGATTTTATTTTTTTCTCAAGCCGTCTGGAGTTTTTTTTTTTGTTTTTTCTGTCCTCCCTGGCCATCGGACCTTACTTTTATTTTATGTTAATTAGTGTTCCCTAATTTTAATTATTTATTTTGTCTTTTTTCTCTTTTTTCATCATGTATAGCACTTTGAGCTACATTGTTTGTATGAAAATGTGCTAAAAGAAATAAATGTTGTTGTTGTTGTTATAATGAACTCACGTTCAGCGCTCAGTGTTACACTAGCAGTGGTATATTACAGGAAAAAAAGGTTATCTACCTGTATGAAAACCACATATGAACTATACACTCCTGTGAGATAACACCCATTAAATAACAGTTTATGGACAATGTTAGCAATGTATTTCCAGGAAAACTAAGGAGTAAGAGTCAAATGGAGTCAATGGTGGGGATGTAATGTTAACTAGTAGAGAAAAGGAGCCCAGTCTACAGTGAAGAGTTTATATGATCTCCCTAATATATGTCCCCTTTTCACTTTAAAACAATAAAATATCTTCCACACAAGGATATAGCGGGCTGCAACCAGAGTCAGAATTGAATTTTGGAAGAAGAATGGAAGATAGTGTCTGATATCCTCAAACAAAAATAGGTTACAGAATGAGTTAGACAAAGTCAAATCTAAAGTTGATTTTATTTGCGTGTCATTAAAGATTCTCACTATAAATAAATTAGGTCAACTTAAATTTACTGAACACGAAAACAGATAATCTGAGATTAGTACTACTAATCATTTTTGGCATTTAATGGGGAATCCAGCTGGCTTTATTTAAAAATGACATACCTGCTTGTATACAGCATGTATGTGCCATCGACACTACTAGCAATGATAATCCTATTGCCTACGTCAGGAAAATGTGTTTTCGTGTACTAATGAAAATATCCTACTTAAATCATAGTGAAGCAGAGCTTAGGTTGACAAGGATATTATGCAGTCCTATAGAACTCTGTGGTTCCACCTTGCAAATTTCATTTTTGATATATTAGTGCTTATCAAATAAAACAAGTTGAGAATTGGACTTGCAGCACATTTCATAACCAAAAAAAATGTTAAAATTAAAAAGGGAAATATGAAGCAAAAAATAAAATGGCATTAAACTACAGAGTAGAGAGGAAGAATGCCAACTGGACGATGACAAAATCCTTTAATCACCCCGCCCATTTGGAGGGCTCAGGGATAAATCCTGGTTTGAGTTAAAAGGATTTGGTGCTCATCTTTCTGATAAGCAGGGACTCTTAGCTTCCAGAATAAGGGCCTCAGAGGATAAAGAAGTCAGAGATGACGCCATTTCCTGCAAAGCTGGCACTAGATCTAATGGACTCATCCAACTTGATGAAATGAGCATGTCAACAACAACTTGAATGGGACAGAGCATATCTTGATAACGGCACACAACACGGATAAAACTTGGTGTTGGAAGGCTCCCAGTCCATATATCCAAAAATTTGGCCCTGTTATTTAGGAGACTCTAGGGACAAAGCCATAGGTTAACTACATACAGTGAATGGCATTAACAGGAAAAAAATAACTTCATTTATCTTTCTAGCAAATACAATATTACATTACCCTATTGTTTAGAAAACATCAAAACAAATCCAGTAGCTAAAAAGATGAGTGAGAGGATGAAAAAAGAGTATTAGGCATGAATTGTTGGTCATTCTCAGCTTTTGCAGATCCTTCCATAGAGACCAACCACACCCCCTGAACAGTGTCAAGATAAAGATGAATTAGGTGAAACTACTAACAACTTTTTCTGTTAAATCTCTGTTCCATGAAGCCAAGCATATCCTGGTCTTTCTTATTCCAGCTTAATCATTATTACTTTTTGTTGACTTTTAGTATCTCCTCCAACATTGAGCAAACATTGCTATTACTAAAAATGCAACAAATGGTCATCTTCTACAAAGACGTAAGTTAGTGTAAAACAGAAGAAGGACGAAGTTTTCCACTAGCAGTCTAATATGTCTGTTTATTATCTCCAAGGTGAAAAGGATGATATACCACCACCTTGTAGAGAAGACTATTTCTCATCTCTGTAATACACAGCCATTCAACCATTCTTTTTCTACATTCAGGAGCTTGATGGCCCATGAGATGGAAAACACAGATCTGGAAGAGAATAAAAATAGAGAATGGAAGAGGTTTTCACTTTCTTCAAGGTGCCTACCCTTCTCTACCAACCAAATGAAAGATGGATAAGTCATTGTTTTATGTTCATATTTGTTCAGGTTCAAGTTCAACTTACTTTCTAAAACTGTGTTTGTCCTATCCATGTACTTTAAATTCACAAAATGGAGAATCACATCTGGACATTCTAAAGATAGTCGAGGTTTGAATCCTGCTTGGCTTCTACATCCACATACTTAGGTTAACAGATGTTCATTAGTCTTCCTCCTGTACATAAAAAGTGTTTGGGGTCCTTAAGGTGACCATCCTGGTCTCTGTATAAGTGTAGATGTAACATACAACAGTAGTGTAGGGGTCAAGTACAGCCATAGATTAGGTAACAGAAGCAGTTAATTGTTCTGTCCATGTATTTAAGTAAATAGCATCCTCCGCTACAATCTTTTTCTGTTAGAACAAATCTAATCCAGGTTTTAATTTGTTGACACAAATGCTTTTCTTTTCAACATTTATTCATCTGTTTTGTGTCTCCACTTTTCCCATTTTGAGACAATGATCACTGGTCATAGGGTCATGGAGCAAAAATGCAACTCTGGGTTAAAGTTCAACAGATAAAATGATGCACTCATTGATGATTGCAATGGGGATTGAAATTATGTTTAGGAACAGAGAGAAATAAACCAAGTTAAAGGCTGAAAAAGTGTAATTTTTTTTCTGGAACTTGCTTTGTTATTATTTTATGCTACTATTTCACTTTCTTGCCATATATTTGTAACATATTTGTAACATTTAGTAATTTGTGATAATTATCTGCAAATTGTCTTTAAAGGAAGGAAGCAGCCTGCTGGCACTAAGCATATGTGTTAGAAACTCTGAAGCACTGTAAAGTCCACAGTTTTTAGGAATGCTGCAGTGTTACTTATCACTGATAAGAACTTGTGTTACAGTGCTACAACCTACAACTGATTCCCTTCTGACTAGAAATGCTGCTTCTGGGTGTGTCATTTGTGGCAAAGCTTTGTAGGTGCTAGGTTTGAATATGAGGTATCATGGGTACACCTTGCTATCCACTTGGGAAGTGGATTTAGACGTGCAGTTTTTAGGTGTGAAAGCACACTTTAATATTCTGTCTATAATAGCAGATGCTGTTTTAACTACATGAGCTCCTTATTGAGAGGCCAGAATTTACAAATAACCAGACTGGCCTTTCCGGAGACCTTAGTTAAATGAGCTTTTCCTACAGGAAAAAGGGAAAGTTGGGATTTATTTGCTTCAAAGAAGCCACAAATAGTATAATAATCAAATGATGAACTATTAGAGAGAGCACTGATCAGATAGTAGAGAAGTGTTCGAGTCACTGAAAATGCTTTAAGTTATCACTAAGATTTTGATTAACAATAAGGCAAAAGTCACTTGGAATCATCACACTCAAAACTAAACGATGAGTCAGATTGTATGGTATGAAATATCAATATCCATTTGCTTTTGTTTATGGGACTAGGTATTTGATTAGAACTTATCAAGTCTGTTTTCCTGCTAGCACATTTTGCTCTATTACTAGGGGCTGAAACGAGGTAGTTTACTCAAGAGTAAGGGATAAAAAAGACTCCTAAGAAATAATCCACAGAGTCAGATATACCTGACTGATGTATATCCAGTACATCCCTAAAGGATGGCCAGTGACAGAATAGGAAGACACAGAGGTCTACAGGAAAATACTGTAATCAGTGC